>NW_028301612.1:606060-909090 GCF_987345545.1 Pholcus phalangioides | reverse complement strand
AGTCGAAGCCCGTCAAACAAGAAAAGGAGGAGGGGTGAGTTGAGATGTATACATGTTAAAGACACTGGTAAGAAGAACATCTAATCATCAAATATATACAATTCTAAGAATTAAACAAACATAATTTACACGTGAGCATTACCAATGTGTTTTTTTACAGAATTAATAAAATTTAAAATCAAACCTGGCTGGGTATTGAAGAGACATTAAATCTGAAGAGGGGTGAAGATATCAAAAAATTGATCATGTAGAGAGATTAACATAAGACAGGTGCAAAAGAATTGTAAAAAATCTGTGGGACATCGCCCATCACAGACAGGGCAGTAGTGGTTAAAACGGCTGCGACCCAGTACAAAATTACAGCACGCCTACAAAAAGGCTTATGTGAAAGTCTTGTTATTAGAATTGCTAAGATATGGCTCAGGGTAGAAGGAGAAATAAATATATCCGTAGAAACGATTGGAGTTGCTAAGGGAAATTTTTTGGGTAAAATTCTTCACATAAATATCAATAGGGCTTTCAAAAGCAGTCCAGAAGAAGAAAGTGTACCATTCAGGTCCAAGTTACGCAATTCGCTGGGAAAAAAATTCTGACAAAAAGTTACAAAGTCGGTTGCCCTAGCCCTGTTGATATGAAGACCAATTCCTACTAAGTTTAAGTATATGACTGTACAAATTATTTTTTCTCTCCAACGACTTGAGAGTGCAATTAAACATATTGAAAGAAACTGGGAGCCTTCCGAACTCCATCTCATTCCGTGGTGTGCATTGAGAGATATCGTAACTTTTTTTAATGAAATAGAGTTAGAGGGGATAGAATACATCTGATCTGACACCCGAAATTTCTGAGCCGAAGCGAAAGAATGGAAGAATAGTAAAATCAAAAACCTTGATTTTGTCCCTAAAATTTGGCAAATGTTTTGATGGGGAAGAGTACAAGAGTTTATTGATGCACAGTTTGGAAAAGGAGTATGCTTGATCTATATGGTCTTGTGAAAGATCTGTTGTAGTGAAAATTAAATCCCAAATACTTATAATGATTCCAGCCTGAAAGGGTGGATAAAATATCATTGACACAAAAGCCATTTTTTCAAGTGATGATACAACATCATACAGAAACATATCATTTAGAAACTATGCACAGAAGAGAGATCAGGCGGTAATTCTGGGGGTTGGAGATAGAACCGTTTTTTTTATAGAGGGAAAATAAAACTTGTTTTCCAGGAGTCAGGAATATCATGACTATCAAAAAATTTGTTAAAGATGTTTACTAAGAATGGTCTCATCTCGTCCACTCTGAAAAACTTGATTGGGATTCCATAAAAAACCTGGGCTTTGCCAGACTTGGTAGCCCTTAGTGCTTTGGAGATATCATCCAAGCTAAAGGGGGCATCCAGAAGAACATTGATCAAATTTGTGGCTATAGGTAAAAGGGTTTGAGATGGGCAGAGTTGATGGTCTCTGAGAAAACAGTAGAGGAAATATCCAAGGTTCTTTCCTTCATTCATGAATTTTCAGGAAGTTCTAGAATTTGGAGCTATTTTTATACAAATCTGGATCCTCAATCAGTGATTTAAAATACATTAGTTTTTTATAGCGACACAGTGAATGTACTGTGTTTCTTAAAAATTTCTTGCAAAGCAGAATAAAAATCAGTATGAAAAACTGACACACATAATTTTAGCCAAATCTTGTAAAGAGCTTTTTCATCGTAGATACAATAAATAACTCATCCATTTTGCAAAAATACACGTAGATAAGTTCAATCAAAATTTTGATGTAAATAAAAGTGATGAAAATTTTGAACAAACTGTAGTGAATCTTAACAGTAATAACCTTATAAAAGATGTATTAATAATATTGCAAAAATGGGACAATATATGTAATGATTAAAAATATTTGTAGAGTTATTTTTACTCAAAATTTTATCAAAAAATCAAAATGGAAATGTTTGAATTTGACAAGAATATGAATTGATTTTAAATGTGTGGAAGAAAAATTTATATATACCGTACATCAACCTTTATTATAACTTTTGTACATTGTAACAATGCCTGTTACGAGCCGGTATGGAGGTTCAAGAATCAGTTGTGGCTGATCAGCAATCATATTTTATGAACAATTGAATGACATAATTGTACTCACTTGTTCTCTGGGTGATTGACCATGGACCTTCACCCAAGATTTATTCATTTGTTGACAATTGACAATATTTTCACCATGTAATAGTTCTAATGACTCATTGGGTAAATCTGATCAATTCCCCCATTTTATTTCTGTTGTCATTCCAAAATCATTTTTGTTGTAAAAAATAAAGATGGAAGGTTCAAGTAGGACAGTCGGTCCTAAAATATCTTCATCAACCAGTTGTATAAATACCCTTGGTACCTACATATCAATCACTTCTCCTTCCAGTTGAATTCGTTTTGAATTTGATTAGTATTCTTTACTAATCCTCAGCCCTCTGCTGAAAGTTCTTTGGTTTAACATGTAATGATCAATTAATTAATTACTCGTTTTGTTGCCGGCTGGTCTGGATAGATGTTAACTTGAACCTTAACTAAAATGTTCTCATCTCGAGATAATCTAGGAGTTTAATCTCACCAAAGCAGAGCAGGTGTTCTCTCATCGAGATTGGCAATGAACTGACCTAGTTGGCATTCCAGTGCAGTTGCTGCCTAGAACCTGTATGAGCACCTTGGTGGTAATGGAGAGGTGTTAGTGCACTTGTCGCTAGTGTTTCCTGGACTGAAATGTTTGATTTCAATGACTCATAAGGAATTTCCGGTACCTGATTCCAGTAGTCAAGAAGGATTTCACAAAGTGATCTGAAAATCATCTGAGATGTAAAGTTCATCGAAAAACCTGTATTTTTAATGAGATCTGAACTTTTTGTTTTGTTGCAGTATTGCTTTGAAATTAACTTCAATAGTTCAAAATTTAACTTTATAATCCTCACGATTGGAATTGGAAAATCAAACAGAAAATTAATACTAATTGTAAAATGTTTTTTGTTGAAATTGTTCAACTTTGAATAAATGATCCATTGTGAAAAGAATCTTTCTCAATTCATTTTGTTGTCTGCTCATATTTTTGGATAACCAAAACTTAACCTGGGTATGCAACAGTACATTGCAACACAACCTTTATTTTTTATATAAATATAAATTTTGTTGCAATTATTACATAATTTCTACAGTGATTGGTTCATATAATTGATTAATTTGAAATTTACCTTGGATTTGTAGTAACTA
Source organism: Pholcus phalangioides (assembly GCF_987345545.1). Lineage (NCBI taxonomy): Eukaryota > Metazoa > Arthropoda > Arachnida > Araneae > Pholcidae > Pholcus > Pholcus phalangioides. The sequence goes on along the minus strand of NW_028301612.1, from coordinate 905,837 downwards.
TTACACAAACGAATAGAAGACTCAGAGCATTCAGCAGCAGGGTTTCTGAAAGAAAAAGTTTTAAAGTATTGAATCTAAAATCCTGAAGTTATACTTGTATCATTTCAGAGTCATTAGTTAACAACAGGGTAGGCAGGTTTGTGACACATGGCAGTTTTTGGCGGTTTAAACTGTCATGTCAAAAACCTCAAATATTGCTTTTCAATATAAAAATTCCCATTAGAAATACACACGTTAATTGCATTTAATGTTTAAAGTGACTATACTGTACAAAGAATAAATATTTAATACGATTGTAAAATAATTTCCTACTCTTTACAGAATTATTTTGGACACAATATATGTTTTTTTTCTTATAAATATACAATTTGAATAAAGCATAGCATAAACACTGAAGGGAAACTATGGAATGATTTGACATTCTCTGATTCAAGATGATTCTTGACCTTATAAAGTTTCTTTAACTGCTTATATACATGTATTGATATAAACCATCTGCTGTACTCTTTTTACAACAGATAAGTGTTTAAAAAAGTTTATTACATCATATATGTAATGTTGATTTCTGTTATTATTAAATTATCTAGATAATCACAGATACTTAAACCAATACTGTTATTGTGCATAACACTAAATATATCTAGCGATCAAAATACTAAATTGTAGGACTAAAATGTCATTTAATTTGGCAATGCTAGCTTGTACATGATGCTTAAGAAACTCCTGTTACTTATCCTTAGTCAAACTTAGTTATTCTTACTTTTGCACTATGGTATATTTACTAGCATTTATAATACAATGGTTTTCCAATTGAAACTGTATATAAACGTGCAAAACAAATGCTTTGGATATCAAGTCCTGTCAGCTGTGCTTTAGTTGAAAATATTCTTCAAAACTCTGTGAATTTATACACCCTGCTATAAGAAATTTTTAGGTGAAAATAAATGAGTTCAATTAGTGTATAACAGATGCTGCATGAGAATTTTTACATGGAATAAAATTTTGGGCAGATCAGAAAATTTAAATAGATTTTTTTTCTCAGTAATTATAATTCAGAATATAAAACACTTTAATCTGCATAAAAGTAATTGTTTCGTTATTTAACTTATCTGTCAGGTTACAAAAACTATTTGACAACACTGACAATAAGTTTTTGACTGTTTTAATACTGATTTAGTTTCTGAAATCAAAAACCTAACTCTGATGCCCTATCATACATATTTCGAATAAGCAGCTCTATTCCGCTTATCAAATTGAACACAGGTAATGAGTAGCTTAGATATAATAAACCATAAAATTACAGAGATATAGATGGCTTTTTTTTTCTCAGCCAGAGATATCAAGGAAACAGTTATTTTCCGGATATTATGCTGAGGTGAGCTCGGAAAGAAAAGTCATCACGTCTCCGCCGGGACTCGACCCCTCGAGAGAGGCCCTCGCAAGAGGGCCTGGGTTCGAGTCCCGGCGGAGACGTGATGACTTTTCTTTCCGAGCTCACCTCAGCATAATATCCGGAAAATAACTGTTTCCTTCATAAAATTACATTTTATATGTTCTAAACTCTTATGTTGAAAAATTCAAAATTGCAAATTATAATTAATATTTTGTTTTAATTATTGTAATAAATTAATGTTTAAAATGGAAACATTGTAATATGCAAAAAAGTAAGTTTTTCATCATGTTATAACCTATTGTGTTAAAAAAATTACCAAAAAAGCTTATTCATTTAGATTTTTGATGGTTTTCGACAGTTTTTGATGGTTTAAACCAGTTTTTGATGCTTGTCATGGTTTTTGATGCCAAAAACCCTGGTTAACAATGCTCTTGTTAATACTATTTCTATTAAATTTTATAAAAGCATTACTTTACTGCAGTGTTTCTTCAAAGTGAGAATTGAGGCTCTTAGAAGTGTCACCAACCTTTATTAGGGGTGCCGCAGCGAGCTGGAGATATTGATTTGTATGCCTATTTATGCTTTGAAGTTGTCTTTTTATATGGGAAAATATCTTTGATATATATAAACTATTCTGGGGAGCCACAATGAACAATGGATTGGACAAGGGAGCTGCAGATAAGAAAAGTTTGAGAACCACTGTTTTACTGGGTTCTTTTACAGGTTTAAATATGCTAAATGTACATTTATCTTTTGAAAATTTACTGACGAATATATTAATACCGATATTGATACTGATGTAAATGAAATATGTAATGTCAAACATTATAGAATTTAATTGTACATTAATTTAATTAATGAGTAATTAAGCTTTAATAAGTAGGTTTCTAAGTTAAAATTTTGTTTTTTTTTAAAAATAACCATCGTCTCACCTTTTTATCGATATTGTGAATTAAATCAAATGGGGAAACAATATTTACATTTTTGGCAAATTTTTCGGAAATGAATGCCACAGGTGAGTGGTTAAATGAAAAACATTTTCTTAATATGTACTTATTTTACACCTAGCTCACTTACATTCTATAAACAGCAGACGGAACTAGAGTCATTCCAAATCTCATAGCGGCAGACTGAAAAGCATGAGAAACAGCTGGGTCTATGCTGGGATCATAGCCTTCAAATGAAACAAAAAATAAAATAAAATAAATGTTGTAAATCTATATATATAAAATTGATTTTCTGTGTGTGTGTGTGTGTATGTTCTCTATACAAATCTACAATTTTAGATCGATCGTCGCCATATTTTGCATATATACCAAATGGGACCAGACTTAAACGATAGGCTACTTTAAAATTTTGTCAGAGCAAGGCAAATGCCCCGAATGGGCAAAAAAATGTTGGGCAACAATGGTTTTTGGGCCTCAACAATCACTTTCCAAACGTTTACTTTGGTTACCGTGGTTCCCTAGCAATGCGTTTCAGACCTGTATATGCCTTTACAATGGTTTGTCACTTCTCTAATCGTGTTACTATATGTATAATAGTTTATGCCTTTGTAATGGTTTGCCACTTTTTCAGTCCTCCCAGTAATGAGACTTTTTAATAGATGCCATAATCATAATCAACATCACTTTGAGGGTCAGGCAAAGGATGATCCCCATTGAAATCAGTGTTAAAATTGTGATTTTACTGTGGAAATGCGAAAATTTAGTGGAGTTTTCCACTACATCAATAATTTTAAAAATTGTATTGAATTCTCGATTTTTGAAATATTGAGTTCGCTTAGACATATACGAAGCCCAGGAGATTAAATATGTAGTAATTAGCCGGACCTATATATACTTTTGAGTTGGATATTCATGCAATAATACTGAGTTCGACTTTTTATTTATATCCTCTCGAGCATGAAAATTGATGTCTCCGTATTGTCTTTTAATATTCAACTGCATCAATTCACATGTAGTTTAGGTTGTTTTAAAATTAATTATGGGCCCGTAAAAAGTATGTCAAAAAAATTCCACAGCTTTAATTAAGCATTTTTGGAAGCTGAAATTAAATTGGCAGATGGATAACTTGAAGTTGGGGGGGGGGGGGGGGGAGGATCGAAATACTGAGCGCGACCATTAAAAAAGGGGGAAAAAATATATACATTCATTTCTACGTTTCTTTAAATCTAGGTTTGTTTATTTCATGAGTCGCGCAGGAAGTCGCCATATTGGTTAACTTAGACACGGTTAGTATGTCCCTCAAAGAAAGAAGGAGATATCGCATGATCCAAAAAGCCTTATTGAAGAAATCCCGGGCAACGCCGGGTATTATATCTAGTTGGTAATATAATAATGAAGCAAAAGATTTTTGTGAGCATATTTTTTTATTTTAACACCATTTTTGCTGAACTATTAAAGTTTTGGTACAAATTATGTGGCTCACAATAACAAGATGTAAGCACCAAGTTGATTTTTTTTTCCCTTGCGTATTTGATTGCATTTTTACTTTCCAATTTAATCAGTAATGAAAATTTGGTAATATCGCACCCTCCAGCACAATAATTGGAAACTAAATTTAAACCTGTTTGACGGAACATGAAAGATGAGTTGCAACTGAGACTTTAGTTCCCACAAACATATAAGCTATGGCTACATAAATGAAAAGTGACACATTTTCCTTGACAGGATATTCGGCAGAGTAAGGGCATTGAATAATATGAGAGGGTTGCTCACAGTGCATCAACATTTCAAAGAAAAGAAAGTTGAACGTCATTATATTCCACATCCACTAATAAAAGTACAGAAAAATGTTCACGGAGACTAGTTTTAATTAACTAGACAGAATTCACATGAAGAATTTTGAAATTTTACAGGGAGTTATATGTTTCTAACATTGTCATACAGGTTATGAAACCAGGATTCCAAAAACCAAAAATCATTTGGAAAACTGGGTCTATGAAGGTGAGCAACTACTCACCAAAGCGACTGCATTTTAAAGTGCTGAGAAACAAATGGTTGCCATTTTCTTCAAAAACTATGCCACAATGAATTTGCTGCCAAAGGATTATATAGTGATCTACACATACAGTCAAACTCGATTATCACAACATTGAAGATCATGCAAAGTTTTGCCATTACATCTGAGGTTGACGTTTTAAAGGCCTTTATTGAATAAAAAATATGATCAGATTCTGTACAAATATTTTGAATGAAGTTATCATTGAATTGATTAGGAGTGACCAAATGTATTCAATACAAATGCAGGAAATTATCATAAATATGCCAAAAATATGGTAAATTGTTAAAAAAAATTGCAAAATATTGCTTATAAATAACCATTTGCAAGAAACAGTGCTACAGCAAGTCATCTGCAGTGGGGGGAAGTAGACAAGAGGTGCGAAAATCTGAGATCCCAAATAGAGATTTCGTCTCGAGCTGCCCTGATAGCTTACATTCTTGTTTTTTGTTATTACGATCATAGGCCCTGTCTATTTATTCCTTCAAGTTTTCTCAACATTTTCGTTGCCGAGGTATGACTCAAAAGCATGATGCCAGATGTGAATTTTCCCTGTGTGAAACTTTTAAAAATTTTGGAGTCTTAATCAGTCCACCCCGACTGAAGTTACAAACAAGGTTCATCTACATTATTCTCTATGGGAATCAGTTCGAACCACTAATTGTTCCTGTTATAGCTGAGGAATCTTTACAACCGAAGTTGTTATAATCGAGTTTGGCTGTATTAAATGATTGAATACATGGCATTTTATCCAGATACAGCTAATTCATGATAAGTCTAATTCTGATGTGTTAAAAATCTGTTTAAGTAAAAGCTTTTAAGTGACTCATGAGCCTTCAACCTTATGGGCCAGTTCAACGAGATTAATTTAATGAACATTCTTTCTTTCTTACAAACAGAGCACAACTCAGGTCACCATTTATGGGTGATTTACTACCTAGTGCAGGGGTGGGAAGTGACTGAGTCCATTTCGGAGCAGCTTTAGAGCAGCAAAATTCAGGATTTGGAGCAGTTTTGGAGCAGCAAATTCGGGATTTGGAGCAATTTTGGAGCAGCAAAACATGGGATTCGAAGCAGATATTTATAAATTGGAACAGTGAAATTAAGAATATTTTCGTTAACCCTCAACCCTTTTCAAAATAAAACTGCACTGTCTTTTGTTATCAAACATCTTTTCGTCAGCTTGATTTTTGTTTTTTGTGTTTTAGGCTTTTGACACCTTGTTTGAAAGAGTGGCTATCATAAAATTTTTTGCACCCTTCTATTTAAGATGATTTTTGCTTACTGAGGGCACTATTTGCTGCCTTGAACAGCAGCACTTCAAATGAGCTAAAAAAATTTTTATAAGTTTTTAATTTTTTTATACTTGAAAAGAAATTGTTGCAAAATGGGAGAGAATTTCGGAACAATCAACTCGATGTTTGGCGATTCAGTACTCATTATCTGGCGAGATTGGCGATCTGACACTCGATATTTGGCGAGATTGGCGATCTGACACTCGATATTTGGCGATATTGACGATTTAAGGCTCGTTATTCGGCAAAGTTTCTAAACTAACATTCGTAATTCGGCGGACATGCACTTCTTACTCCAGGAATGAAAATTTTTTTCACGAAACATCGGGATTTAACACAATGACAATCGACTACAGTAATTTCTGCTGCTTCCAGTGACGACTTTTTTTTTTAAACGGAAACACTCGAATTTGCACTTTAAAGCTGAAAAGCATTGCAAACCATCTTCAGTTCCACGATCACTGGCAATATCGGGGTTTCGCGATGGAAAGCCCGATCAGGGGCCGATAGTTTAAGTATAGTGGAATGAAACACGCTCTTCTCTCTCGTAAAGAAACGTTTCGTGGCTAGAAGGAACAAAAAATTTTTGTCGTCCTTTCCGAAATTCCGGGCATACTGAAGCAAAATTTGCTATTTGGCGCAGAAAAATGCGAAAATACGCTATTGGAGCAGGATGGCGCAAGATATTAGTTTTGGCGCAGTGCGGCGCAATTGGCGCAGAGTTCCCACCCCTGCTAGTGAGTTGTGCCAGAGGTGTAACTGTGTGTGTGCCTAACAGTCTGAGAGCATATGTAGCGTTGTGTTTAATTTTTCAGTGCTGCCATCTATATTTCAGAAGGGAAGTGAGTGATGTGTTATGATTGAATTACATTTGTACTGTTTGTAGGTCTGTTGCTTTCTGTGGCGAGGCTTTTTAACGGGGAGATCGGCTCATATTCGCGCCTTGAAGTTAGGAACCACAGAAAACCAACTTAAGCTGACCAAATTAGCGAACTGTACTAATGGTAAGTATTTTGTTAGCCACAGTGTATTTGAGATTTAATATGATTTTAGTATGAATTTTTCATCAAAAACAATTAATAATCTGAGAACAACTAAGAATGATCAAAGATTCACCTTACATAACTAGGCAAAACAGTTATTTTCATCAATATTTTTTTCCTTATAGTTCATAGTAGCATTCACTAATGAATGCATATCATGAAAAAATGTATTCGTAATAATCGTACTTATATAATGATCCAAGTCTTCATCTATCAGGACAGGCAACCATTCATCAACTATTATATGCTGTGGAAAAAAAAAATAAATGTGTGGATCTATATATAATATGGACAAAAATATGAATATACTTAAAATATATTTTGGGCATATTGAGAAAAACAGGGGGAAAAAATTCTTCAAAAACAGTTTTAGATCCAAAAAATAATTTACAATAATTATTAAAAAATAAATAAATAGTTTAGACTAATTATTAAAAAAATATTTCCCTAAATAATCAAGAAAATAATACTTCAAGTCTGGAATTAAATAGATCAGATGTCTTTTGATAAATATGAAAGGCAGAAAAGTCATAGATTTATAAAATACATCATAAAAAGCATGATATATACACACAGAACAATGGGCATCAGCATAAAATTTTAATTCTGCAGCAGATTCTGTTTAATATGTCGTGGTCAGGACCAAAAAATATGAATGCATTAAGTGGGAGAACATCTTAAGCAGGATCCCCTATGCTTTTACCCTATTAACATTGTTTTAAGCACCAAATGAAAAATTGCCAATGAAAACTTGACTAATTAGGCAAGAGTTTATCACTTTGAATAGAAAATGGCATCAGATAATTTTTGACAGACCTGTAAAGTAGCAATAACCCATTTTCTTGCCTCATTGAAGCAAAATTCATCATCAAGTTTGTCATCTCGCTCACATATTTCCTCAGCTATCAAATTATGCCATCTATGGAAAATGATGCTGAACGTTAGTAAGAATGGGTTCTCATGACCAAGAACATTCCCAATGCCTTTAAAAGAATACATTAAAGAAATGGTAAATAAATAATAAAAAACTATTGTCATAAAAGTTTTACTTCAAGTCAAAATATGTAGTAGACTACAGCTGGTGTTGGTTATGTACATAGTGTAAAATAAAACGATTTTCATTATCTCGTCTTCCTGTAAAATCTCATCTATACAATTGTGAAACTGTTCATTTTAGCCTTAGGTCAGTTTTTGTATTTTACATAGTGCTTTTTATACTTCTCAGTGTTTTATAAAACTTATCTTTAAATTTTCAGCAGAACCTGAAACAAATTAAATTATTTTTCATAAACCTATGGGAAAGAGAGTTTCGGCTAACATGCGATTCCAGAACAAATTATCTTTATTAGCAGAGGTATAAAGTTCTGAGGCTTAGTTCATCCTGGACTGGAGTATGCTGTAAGGTTTTGGAGACCATACCTATAGAGGGACATGGACTCAGTGGAAGAATTCCAGAGAAGAGCAGAGCTATGCGTGTCCTCGTCGGCACACATGGCATGAGTTATGAAGAAAGACTTCATTTTTTGAAATATGTTTACATTGGATGAACGCAGGTGTCTGAGAGATATGATCAAAGTATTCAAGATTTTCAACGGGATGGATAGGATGGAAAATGAATTGTTAGTGCACCGTCAATCGACTGCTTTTGTAAGGAGACACCAGTATCGTTTGGTAAGGGACAATTCTAGGTTATAGTGTCACAGGGAATTTTTCTCTAATAGGGTTGTTAATAAATGGAATAGCTTACCCCTGGAGATAGTAAATTCTAACACAACTAACATGCTTAAAAAGAAATATGATAAACATGTTGGGTAAATCGAGAAGCTATTTATAATTAGATGAGACAACCATACATATTTTTATAGGCATTGTATTATATTTTATCATGTATACATAGTCTTAGTTTTTATAATTACATTTTTAATAGGGTTGCTGTAACTAAGCAGTTGTTAATTAGTTGAACTAATTTCTTTTGTTGCCTCGAAGTCGTAATTTAATAGAAATGGTTTTTAGACTTTCCATTAAATTAAACGCATCAATAAAGTACTTACGAAATGTATCTTGCAACTCAGTTTTTCTAATGTTGGGGACAGAAAATGAAAAATAATCATCATTTAAAGCAGGAAAATAGCCCTTCTCATCACTGCTAGCAAGTTGCCCCTTTTTGTAAGATCTTAAAGCTTCGGCTCTAGATCTCGATGTTCCGTACACAACACTTCCATCTATCCATGAAGTAGCAGCATTCATCTGGAAACAATAGTTCAAATACGAAAACAGAAATTCAATGAGAAAAAATAAAGCAACATTTTTAATATTTCAGGAGAGCGAAACTGCAACTCAAACTTTCATGCAACACTTCAGTTGGGAATCAAATCTATGTATATAATTGATTTTCTGTGTGACTGTGTGTATGTTCTCTATACAAATCTACAATTTTTGACCGATAGTCACAAAAAACATTTTGTATATATACCAAACAGGACCTGACTTGAGCAATAGGCTACTTTAAAAGTTCATCAGAGCTGGGCAAATGTCCGAAATGGGCAAAAATCTGTCTGGTAATAATCATTTCTGAGCCTCAACAATGACATGTAGAATGTTTACTTTGGCTACAGTGTTTCCTTAGCAATGCGTTTCAGACATGCATATGCCTTTACAATGGTTTGTCATTTCTTTAATGTGGCCAGTGTAATCTATGAATTCTATGTTTAAAAAAATATCCAAATTTCTCAGTGAGATTGTATACTGTTTTATCTGCAGTGTTTTCTTCTAACAGGTTGGAATGGAAATAAAGTTTTAAAATTAATTTTTAAAAAACAATCCCTTCCATTCCTTAAGATTCATTCTTGCTTCATTATTGATAATGAAGTTTTTATGCATGGATTATTCACCGCTGTGTGTGTGTGTGGGCTATATATAATATTTTTCTCAAAGTAGAGAAATTTGCAGCTGTGGATTATACACACAGCTCAATGTACCTCAAATTAGGGTAATCACAGATAGTTCCCAAATTCATTGTCATAAACTTTCATCCAAGTAATAAAAATATCATACTATGTTATAAGGTGTGCAAGGAGTAATTGTTACCTGCTGTCTTGGCCTATTCACTGAGAGTCCAGTTTTTTCATCAAACCTTGAACGAATGAAACGGAAGCTCTTCAAGTTCTTAAGATCATTATGTATATTAATGTTGAAGTAATCGGATGGACATGATGGCTGCCTTGCATTAAGTATTTCTTCCACCACAAATTGTCCTAGAAATACACGATTTATGTTTTAAGACATAAAAATTCATGAATGGATTTTTGCCATACACAAAATATATTTTTAAAATATTATAAATACATAAATAACACATAATATTATAAACACAAAATAATATTACAAAATATGGGGGGGAGGAATGATTTCAAGTAATGTTGTGGTGAGAAATTTTCCCTATTAGAAGAATTTCATGCTCAAAATTATAGTAAATGTTTTATTTAGAGACGTTTATGGCAGAAGATGTATCAAAAACAATGCTTTATTGCAGTGACTCTCAAGGGATGGGCAAAGTTAAGAAAAACTGCCTCTCCTCACATTTTTTAGTCACTGAACTTGCAGAATATATTGAAGGTGCAGGAATGGTTACACCAGTGGTTCTCAAATTATTGCCTCCCACCTGTGGCTCTGTTGTCCTAGTTTATCCACTACTCTCAGGAATACTGTAAAACAATAACCATTTATCACAAAAATGTCATTTTTTGTATAAATCAATAACGATTTCTTAAAACCCAGGCAGAAGTACATCAACATGGACGCACCTACACTGCCACAATATCCAGTGTTCTTTCCAGAAATTTTTGGCAGCCAATGTTTTTCTTCAGCAGAAAGAAGCATTTAGATGGGAGCTTATGTGATACTTATGGGTCATTCTCATGATATTGGACAAAAAATGGAAAAAAAGTAGTAAAAAAAAAATGCATGGTGAAAAAAAATTATTTAAATTTGACCATGTTATGATTTAGGCAAATCTGAAGAGGCATTTTGCCTGTTTCCGTGCTAAATATTTATGCTTGCCAATCGCAAAATATATTATCTATTTTGGTAGCTAATATTCAACTTGGACAAGCACTGAATACTCTAACTTTTTTTCCCATAGCATTTTTATTTCTTTTTTGGTGCTTTTTGCTCCTTTCCGTCAAGTTTATTGGGGACAACAGATTTCTAATTTGTTTTTGTTTTGCTAGAGCTTGAGACGAACTCTCAAAGCAAGGTTTTTACATGAAGCATTACTGCAGCTTGATGTTGCAACCAAGAAGTATAACTTTTTTTATTTTTATCCCCCAACTTATGATCAAACTTTCCTTCTGGCTACCTAATGCTAGGAGAAAGACATTTTTACATGTTTTGCAACACTCATAAATGAACTAAGCATGTTGAAAGCATGTGCTTTTCGGAAATAATAGATGTCTCTGAACTGAAACACATGGTAAAGTGAAAATAATTTTCAATTACACATTTCTCACAAAAAAAAGAAAAAATAACCACAAGAACATTTAATAAAAACACTCACCTCTTTTTTTCTTGAATAAACCTAATTTGTGAATTAATTTACAATTCTAACTGATTTAAAAGGAGGTTCAAGTGATGACTACATTCTTCTTAAACTCCTCAACACAAAATTTGATAAGTGGCATCTGGTGTTTTAGGATTTCAACCGATGTTTTTCAAATACTACAAATGGGAAAAAAAAGCTGGGGAAAGTTCTCATTTGGATATAAACTAATGATAAAAAATATTTAAAATTATGAAAAGGATGAAATATGAAAGTACACTGGTCCTAAAAATACATATCATTGAAAAAAAAAATTTTTTTGTTTTGTTTTAGGATAGAAAATTATTTTAAAATTTGCAAAATGGGCTGGGGACAACCAGGAGAAGGACATTTCCTTAACAAATGAAAATTTGTTCAAGTAAATTTTAAAAATCTATTGATGAAAAAAAATGTTCATCAATAGATGAAAACAAACAGAGCGGCGACTTTTAAGAAACTGGAATCAGAAAGTGACAAAAAAAGCTCAGTGTCTTATATATATTTGATATAAACTGATTAAACTGATGAGTACACAATTTAGACCAATTTCGTGAGAATCACACATATATACATTGCAATTTGTCAATTTAAAAATAAAATCTGACACAGGAAAAGGGAAAGATACCTAAACTGCTCCACCCAGTGATACATTGCTCTGGAGAGAAAACTGATTTTCAGTAGGCCTACATACTATTGGAAAGACCTGCTATCACTTCCAGATAGAAAGACTCATATTCATTCCAGGACTTGATAAATCACAGGTGCCCGGTCACCACGAAAACTGAACAAAGTATTGCGCCTCCTTTCACCTCCCGAAAAAACTTTCCAGGTGCAATTTCTAATTTGGCGTCTAAGAACAACACAAAATTGTTGAAATTAGGCAAATGTGTCTATGGAAAGGAGTTGTAAATCTCAAAAAAAAGAGGGAAAAAGATTCTGCATAACGTTCCTCTGAAAAAACAAAATACGGTAGAGTGCAGATTATTCGAATCTGTCTGGACAAGCCCTAGTTTGGATAATTGGACAGGCAACTTAAGAGATGTTCCTGACTATACTAAAAAAGGTGAAGTATATATTTTTATGCGTACAGTTTTTTTTAATACAGCAAATGTATGTTTTCATCAAATTCAGCAGTGGATAGGTAGATTAAAAAAATATTGTGTGTGCACAATTTTCCTCCACACTTTATCCAGGCTTAAGACTGGCAGCGGTTTAAAATTAGTGCTGGCATGTTTAAAATTATTTTTTTGTCTTATTTGGTCTTTTCATCTTTTAATATTTTTTTTACTTTTTTTTTTCTGATTTAAATTTTTTTTCTCTTTTTATAATTTTCTGAAGCAGGGATTAAAATTTAAGCAAAAAAGTTTTCAACTGTATTTTGCTTCAAAGATACTCTTTTCAACGCTGCCGTGTAACGAATTCCTCTTAAATACATTAGTTGAATAGGATCAGCATTCTCATGTTGTTTGAGCCATTTTGTAGGTGTTTCCAAACATTCAAAGGCTTCATTATGTGATGGACCGGAGTCATTTTCAGAGCATTCGTTCTCATTTTCCTCAATTTCTTTTACATCTTGAATCACATCCACAATCTCATCATAATTTAAAATTTGATATCCAGGATCATCTGTGCCACTATTTAACCACTTGTTAATTTCATTTTCTTTGTAACAGGATTTTTCCCATCTCCTTGATTGTTTTACATTCCTCATTTTCATTACCAGATATTTTTCGGATCCATTATCAGTTTTTTCTTTATTTAAAATTTTATTCCATGACTTCTTTAATACTGAGAATTTTACTAGATTCCAGGAAACAGCAGTTATCATACAACAATCTTTTAACTTACTATATTTGGTATGTTGGGAATCAGGCTCTTCTGTTTCTTCTGATAAAAGTAGTTTTCTATAAAGTCGAGGTTTTTTAAAAAATTGTTTTCTATAAAGTCGAGGTTTTTTAAAAAATTGTTTTCTATAAAGTCATTTGAATGTCTCTATTACACTTTGATCCATGGGTTGTATTACACATGTAACATTAGGTGGCATGAACGAAACTTTCAGTTTTCACATTCAAGTTCGTCTGCCCACGGATGTGAAGGTGCATCTGGAATCACTATTACTCTACTACCCATTTTCTTCAATTTTTTTTTTGATGCTCTTTAACTTTAGTAATAAAAGTTTTATTGTGCCAATCAATGAAACCTTCTGTAGTCATCCAACCCTTTTTTGAGAAGTGTAAATAACTGGCAAAGTGTTAAAATTTTTGAAGGCTCTGGGTTTTTTCGATTTTCCTATCACAGACAATGGCAATTGCTGGTTTCCTGTTGCATTTGCACACACAAGCGTTGTTATTCTTTCAATTCCAGATGATAATGTTTTTCGTGGTAGAGATCTCCAAAACAGTCCAGTATCATCTGCATTGTAAATGAATTCTTCTTCATATTTTTCCCGATTCAATAATTTCTTTATATTCTTTTCCGAAATTAGTAGTGACCACCATAGACCAATTGCAGATAATTTTTCGTCACTCAATTTGATTTTTCATATACCATGGTGCAACTTGAAATTTCGAAGCCACTCAGAACTTGCTTGAAATGTATTTTTTCCATTCAGTTTTTCATTGAAAAGCAGTGCCTTCTCACACAATAGGAGTTTAGAAATTGGTTGACCAGATGAGCGTTTTTGTAAAAACTACATGTACAAAGCTTAATCAACTTTATCGTCGAAAGATCTTTTCATAGATTTTTGTTTTATAAGCTGTCTTGCTCACTTTCAAGTGTTGTTACACAATTTATAATGGAATCTCCATTCTTTTTAATTTCTGATATTGTAGACTTTCTTACACTGTACCCCAATGCTAATTTTGTTCCTACTTCTAAATTTTTAAGCCTCTTCAATATCTTTGCTTTTTCCCCCTAACGAAAGAACAATCCTTTTTCGCTTGCCAGACATCTTATTTTCACCTTAGTTCTAAATGAAATGAACCAGACTGTAACAGATCACGAGTGTAATAATAAACTTTTCCAAAAGACCTGTCACTAAATGGAAAGTTCCACTGCAAAGAGGACAAAAACAAGAGTCCATGGCGAAGGGGGGGGGGGGGGAAGATAAACAGGAATTCTGTTGTCTTGACCTTGATTTCACCTTCTTTTCCCAAGCCCTTATTCTGTAGTTACGGCTCCCAACAATACACTGATCGGGGAATGTTTTCGATTTTGCGTGATAAATATAAAAAATCGAGAGAGATAGGGTGCTTGGATAATTGTTCAGTTAATTGGAGTTCGGATAATCGGCACTCTACTGTATATATAATGGAACTTTGATTAACGAGCAATTTGTATAACGAGCTAAAATTTTGAACAAATTTCGACTCGGTAAATGAGCAATGATTCGCATTACGAGCAAAAATTATGAGTTTTGTTTATTTATTTTCATGTTATTACTACTGAGCTGATGATTTTTTGTTTCCGCCCACACATGTGTTATGGAATTGTAGATAACATTCTCCCCTACAGTTTCCGGTAAGCCTGCCTCACTCAGAGAATTAACACACGTGCGAGTGTGAATACTTACGATACGAAACTAGATGTAGCATTGCAGCCATGCGTACTTGTGCTTGAAGTTTTTTCAAATTCTGCTTGGAGAAAACTTTGGGCTGATTTGAATTGTTGAACGTGACTCTGAAGGGCTAGCTCATGAACAGGAGCCAATACTTGTCAAACAGATTGTGTGATTGGGGAAGACCATGGAGTGGGGGTGCGTGAAAATGCCATTCAAGAACTAGTGGTGAAAAATGTCTAGGAGTTGACGAAAAGTGATGGATCTCTTTTTCACACACCAACAAGTTTATGGATGGTTTCTCATCTGAGGATAAGGAGATGTCCCTCTCACATAAAATGAGATTAGAGAGATTTATAGAATGTGGGAATCTGAGCAAAACTCTGTAGAAAAGAACCACCCAAATAAAGCTGTAGCAGTGAGCAAGCATAGAAATCTGTCCGCTGAACACTGCAATTTCCCATTTCTTAGAAATCTTAAAAAAAGCAAAAACAAGTGTCATTGGATAAGGCTCTTTTTGAAAGTCTCACAAAAAGAATAAGTTTTCAAACAGCAGTGTGTCTGTAAATTGTCCTAAACAATAGCCTTTCTTTCTCTCGTAGTTCAGAGTAAGTTAATAGTCAATAATGTTTGTAAGCATTATCGTGTTGTATGTTTATTTATGGCGTTATTTATATTATGTACATTTTACTGTATTATATTTTATTATTATTGTGTTTAGTTATTGATTGAATGCCGTTTTTATTAGCCATTTTCATGTGAATGAATAATTGTGGAACGAATTAGCAGAGTTTCTATTATTTCCTATGAGGAAGTTTGATTCGAATAACGAGTGTTGTTGTCGGAACAAATCAAGCTTGTTAACTGAAGTTCCATTGTACTTAACTTCTATGAAATTTGTTCAATTTTTTCTTGATTTATCAAATCCTTGTCTTTTCTTCCATGAAATTTCAATATTTGACTATCTTGCAAGTTTATGAACTATCAATGAAATACAAAACATGAATCAATGTAAAATTGTCCTACACATACCAAAAAACGCCATCAAGACATTTTTTCCAGTCTTTGAACAAGATGTAGAACAATTATTGCAATTCTCTCCAGGTTCTGACTTTTCGTGCATGATAGCATTACTGATTGCAAAAGGATTGGCAGTTTCTTTTTTTTTCTTAGCCTTGGGTGTTCGGACACCATCTTCATAATCCGAGGGCAGGAGACGAATCAGTGCACTGTCTGAAACAAAAATTACAAACTTTTCAGGAAGTCTTAAGTGTATTTTTGAGACAAAAGGAATTGAATAAGTAGAGCATTGACTTTTATCGAGCATTAGGTAATTATACAAAAAGAATTTTAAATAAAAGCATTTCTATACAATTCTTTCAAGAATGCACACACCAATTTTTCTTTCAAATTGTGTTATCTCTCTGTACAATTGCTGTTAGATAAGACAGTCAGTCACGTAAGCATGTTAGTTCAAACATAGCAAATGAGATCAGATGCCCAAAAAAAGGATTTACTGTGAGGCTTTGAAATAACATAAGTGATGGGAATTTGAGTGCATCGAGTTCTTCAAGTTGATCCTTTACAGATTCTTGGAGGATACTGGAAAGTCTGTGAAAATAACCTATTTTTGCTTCCTGAAATGGACTCATCCAAAATTTTACTTCTCACTTAACCTCCATCTTTTCTTACCATTTAGTTTCTATATTGTATTGTTACAAACAACAGTGAAATTTATCGTGAAGCTTGCCTGGAGCTTTTGAAATGTAACTAATGGGGTATCTATGCTTATCTTTCTCATCCCTCCCTGCCCTTTCACAATAATTTCTTATATACCCTTAACCCCTCACCCCATCTATGGATAGTAAAGAGTTAAGGGATCCAGTTATGTAGGCCAAATTTTTTATTCAAAATATACACACACAATTACCTTAATTGCATACAATTGAATAGTTTTCACTAAGAATAAAATTTCTTAGTCTGCCTGGGGACCATCTATCCCATGTACAGGGACCACTTCTGGTCTGCGAACTGAAGATTGAGAAATACTGTAGTGGAGCTCCATATTCTGTAGTCATATCTTAAAGCTCTGAATTTTCAGTACTTGAACAGTGGCACTGTGGTGATCAAGTGGTCATAGTGATGGACTCGCATTGTGAGTACCCAGGTTCAAACTTCACCTTCGCCACAGTGGTGGTCGGCTGAATTTAATTTTTTGTGGTTCCCAACTTTGAGAAGCGAATGCAAGCCGATCTCGTCATTAAAAAGTCTCGCCATAGTGAACAAAAGCCCTAAACGCTACAAATTTTCAATCATTACACTTCACTCACAATTTGAGATATAGGTGGCAACACTAAATCCACGCACACCACCATAGAGGTACTCAGACTGTTAGGTACACTCTTACTCACACTTCTGGCACAACTCAATTGGTAGTAAAAATTGCTCGTGACGATAGACTAGAGCGGTGCTCGGTTTGAAAAAAAGAAAACTACTTGAACTGTAATATTGTAACATAGGTGTAAAATACATGGAGAAATTGCTATTCTCAATCTATTACCGTATCTTCTTCAAAAGAAGACCATTTTTAAAGAAATTTTAATTTGATGGACGATCTGAGATTAAATCTGATTATAGCGTGCTATCTATTTAAAAAAATATTGATCCTGAGACTTTGATTGATAGCACAAGATATGATCTGGTAATAAATTTGCAGATTAAATAAGCAAAGTCATGAAAGATTCAACCATTTTTTAAAAATATTGATAGTAATAATTAATTGTAACATAATTTTGAGAACTTCAACAAAATCATATCATACTGAGCTACATCAGAGTTTTCCAATGGATTTGATGAAGGTAGGGATAGAATCTTTAGATACAACATAAGATCCTGTGGTTTGGTTTAACAAAGACGGATGGGGAATTACATACTGTAGGATGACTTATGATGGAAACATAAGAACAGGAGACTTAAAGCTGCAGAACAACTTGAAACCAACAGAGTTAAAACTAGCATAAATAAATAATTTGATCTTTACATTTCCCCAAGAGATCGATGAAACTTCTCAGGGATATTGTTAGGTTAGTACATATCCAGGCCTGGACCTGGATTTAAAATCAGACCTACACAGTTGAAGACTAGCATGCTAACCCCTTCACTATCAGACGGCTAATAAATATCTTAACAAAAGATTCAATAAAAATTCTTGATGAGTAACTATTTCATTGGTTTCGAAAATTTCAGAACCACATTTTATTTAGCTAAACAAAGGTGAAAAAAACTACAGGAGTTACGAATCAGGAATTTATATAAAAAAAGGTTTTATTGACAACTCGCTTGAATAATAGAGCACAATTGATCATTCTCAGTACCGATCACTAGTCAACTCTGAAATACTGACAGACCACTTCTGAATTTTCAAGTATATTAAAAAAAAATTGAGCTATGCAAACAGCAAGGGGGAAAAAATCCAAATTTTCTTATGACAATAAATCTTGAATTCTTTTCGCTATTATTTAAAAACAGACTTTCTTTACCACAATTCAAGACTTATTATAACAATACTACCTATACATTTGATTCAGTGTTTACAAATATGAGAAAACTTATAATAAATTTAGATTCTAGATGGCAGAAAGCTTAGAAGGCACTACTATAGTGGGACCATCAAAAGGAGGCAACTGCATAGGTCATGTCATATGACGTAAAGTTTTATTTCAGCCAAAGTAAATTCATCCATTTCAAATAAAAAATTTGTAAAGAAATCAGAAAAAGGGAGAAAATTCATTGTGGTTGCTGGTAAATTGTCATAATTCAATCAGTGTCATGTTTCTCTCAACACTTGCACTATCTGTCAGACCAGACACGACCAAGGCAGGGATGTAAGAAATACCTACACGGGTAATGCCTTTTACCCGTGTGGGTTGAACCTGCTCTATCTGGAACTCAGTCTAAAATTTTACTGTAATGACAAACTCCATGGTGCCGTCAAATAAAATAAATGAAAAAATTCTAAAACAGATAAAAATTGTCAAGTGTTTTATAGAAAATTGACCACTCAATTTATTATAACATATATATATATATATATATATATATATACATATATAAGTGCTTAAAAATTAATATTTGATATTTTAAATTAAAATTTTCACTTTGATATCACAAGTCAGGCCACATGGTCGCTCATTTTGGTTCGAACAACCCACGGTTCTCTTACGAGTTGAATGGTGTCACTATCCCGGATGCAACTAGAGTCACCGATTTGGGAATTCTCATTGACGAGCGACTTAAGTTTTCTGAACATTGTTCAGCGGTTGTCAAAAAATCGAATAGAATGCTTGGTCTCATTTTCAAAAAGGTCTCTTCGCGTTCTCCTAAAGTCATTCTTCCTCTTTTTCGAGGCTTAGTTCGTCCTGGACTGGAGTATGCTGTAAGGTTTTGGAGACCATACCTACAGAGGGACATAGACTTGGTTGAAGGGGTGCAGAGAAGAGCTACGCGTGTCCTTATTGGCACACAGGGCTTGAGTTATGAAGAAAGACTTAATTTTTTGAATATGTTTACATTGGATGAACGCAGGTGTCGAGGAGATATGATCGAAGTGTTCAAAATTTTCAATGGGATGGATAGGATGGACCATGAACTTTTAGTACACCGCCAATCGACTGCTTTTACAAGGGGACACCAGTATCGATTGGTGAGGGACAATGCAAGGTTATGGTGTCGCAGGGAATTTTTCTCCAATAGGGTTGTTAATAAATGGAATAGCTTACCCCCGGAGGTAGTAAATTGTAACACAATTGACACGTTTAAAAAGAAATAAGATAAACATGTTGGGGTAAATCGAGAAGCTATCCATTCTTAGAATAAGACAACCATAAGTATTCTTTATGGGCATTGTATAATATTTTTTCATGTGTATATAGTGTTTGTAATTTGTGTTAATTGCATTTTTAATTGGGTTGCTGTATTTTTGAAACATATGACAACCATATTTTTATGGGCATCTTTTTATCAGCCACCTCGTTGGGCATTTTGCCTGTTGTGGCATTGTATTTGTATTTGTATTTGTATTTGTATCAAACATGACGCTGTAAGTCTATCCGGTAAAATGGATGGACATTGTTGCTGAGACATGCCCAGTTGACTGATTTTATTGAAACAACATGGGGGCGTGGCTGTTGTTACCCTCTGGTGGTTCCGGAGTGATGAGTAAAATTTGTATGATATCCAAATGTGACATACAGTTAGTAGTGATTGGTAGTTTCTCAGTAGCCAGCTGTATATACAGCAGCAGTGATATAGTCTCAGTGCACTGGCATTCATCTGCACTGTCTGTCTCACTTCGCTACTTGCTGGTCATTTTCAAACTCCAACTGGGAAGTATGGAGCTCTGAGTGAGTCATGAGTTAGTTCTCCTGCTCTTTAAGTTCCTGAAAATTCTACTCAAGGCAGCTTCATCCCGTAAAGATCCACAAGTAAAGGAACTGATGAGCTAACATCAGACAGATATGGACAAGCGAAGTGGCAACTCGTCGTGAAAATATCTGACTCAATCTAAATTTGTCATTCTAAATACCCATAATAAATAATAAATAAATTCATTCTGTAAAATAAAGTAATATTTTCTGAGTTCACCTTTCACGATTCCTTATCATTTTGGACTATCTAACGATGCTCACTTGAACCAGAAATGTGGTGACTACTCGTTCATCACACTAAAGTTTGGGCAGTGTAGTTTTCCCAATGTGTTTCATGAATTGGTCAAAAACTCCATGGAATGTTCAGGTTTTTAAATTCACATTTTTTTAAAAACACCCAAATTTTGCTACAGACACAGAATATTTACCCATCTAAATCCTGTGAAAACCGGTTAATTTAAATTCTTCTCTCATAAAACAGAGGAATAGAATTTTATTGCATCATGTGACATGACATACGCAGCCATTTCCTTTGGGAAGTCAAACTATACTTGATATTCAAAATGTCAGTGAATATAGACCACAAAACATTATACAGTCAATACGCATTAAAACGGACCCCCATTGATCATCAAAAAAGTATGGTATACCAAAAAAGAAAAAATATAGGATACACACCCAAATTTGAAAATACACTAAAAATGGTATATATATATATATATAAAATTATAAATACATTGAGTAAACCCCCCCCCCCCCCCCCCGCTGGAAAAAGTTGAAATGACGGCCCAGATAGGATAGTTATATGAAAACATTTAGACTTGTCATGCTAATCAGTAGCAGAAGAGTCGTTATAAAGCATAATCATTATGATGAGCGTTGACTGTATATCAGCATAATGTAACTGGCAAAAAAAATAAGTTACAAACATTGAAAAACACTAGAAATTACAACACTGTATTCACCTGCCGCTTAAGGCACAATTCATGAATGTATTTACAAACCAAGTATAAACTGCATCAAATTGTAATCACACTTATTGCAATTTACAATAGCCATCCAAAAAAAAATAAGTAAATTATGCATGCTACAAAAAATACGAAACAAGTTTCAAAAATTAAAAAAAAAAGAATGTCAATATAAATCAATTCATTTTTTGAAATAATTCCATCAAATTTTCTATACATTTAAGACATCGTAGTAATAGCTTTCTTCCATTCCAGTATTACATGATTTCACCAAAAAATTCCTGGCCTGAGAATCAACTTCCTCTTTTTTTTGGTTCATCATCATTTGTGAATCGCCAACCACCAAAGATTTTTTATGAGATCTAAGAACTGATGATAGGGCTAATCTTTTCAAGGCTGCTCAATCTTTTTAGCAGTTGTTTGAATGTATATTGGGATGCCCCATTGTAATGGATAGTCACAGGGGTACTTCGGTCAACCTCACAGAATCTAAAAAATAATATTGGTCAGGAAAGTAACAGAAGAAAATGTTCACAAAATAGCAATGGTAGATGTATTGGACAGAAAAGTGGTGCCCAAAGTTTTTTTAGGATTCGAGTTGGGAACAGGCTCTTGGGTTGTGCGACCCGCTGTTCTAGGAGAGGTGCCAAATTCAAAGCAAAAGGGCAAAAAAAATTTATTTACCCAAAACAAAACAACAAAAAAAAAGGAAAAATGATTTGTCTGTTCTAGCAAAAGGTGTCAAGAAATCACTCGGAATAGGGCTTAAATCCATTCCATCATCCTATTAACGGACACCTCCGTTACAGGACAAAATTTGCAGTTCCATGGGGGGATCCATTATGAAAAGGTTCACTGTGTGTCATTTCATCAGACAGTATCCGCCATAAATAATGGTAAAATTCTCATTGGTCCTTGCCTGGATCAAAACAAAGCAATTAAGAAAAGGATTTTTTTTAAGGAATTGTTGAAGAAGGGGGCACCAAAATTAGGTCCCATACAGGCAGAGATTTTGTTTTGAGCTGCACCTGATTGGAGTGTGATTTGTTGGCTGAGTGCACAGAAAGACAACAATTAACGCTTATCTGTATCATGAATTTCTCAAGAATCTCAGAAGAGCCATGCAAAGTAAACAACTTTTATCATGTAAAGTTTGCTTATTCATCACAACACTTCAAGGCTGTAGCGAGAAGGTGGACCAGAGGTTCTGGTCATTTTACCCCCTCCCCACATATTGGAAAGTGACAATATACAGGGAATAACTTAAGTCTATTGTTATAGTAATTTGATTCCCTTCGAAACGTCAGTTTCTTCCCCCCCCCCCCCACCCAGCAACACAATACATTTTGGGGTAAAACAATGCAGCTGCTTGAAACCTCCAATTTAAACCCCTCCAATCACAAGGTATTTGACCATCCAACATATTAGTAGAACATTTTCCTAAGTAATCATCACTCGTTCATGAATCTAAGAAAAAATCATGGTAGTAGGCGGTTTAATAAATTCTGCAGCTAGGAATTAGGCAGTGAATTTTTTTTTGGAATGCTAGAATAAAAGAGCTGTTGCCAAAGCATCAAAAACTTCTATAAAAACAAGGGGATGAATATGAAAAATGAGTTGATGAGTTTAGATGTTGAATATGTATAACATTTAATTTTGAAATTGATTTTGTAGTATCAGGAAAACTGCATTTCGGCTACTGTTCACAGTGAACTAAAGCAATAAAGTTAACTTATCACATGATAACTATTATATTGGCATAATAAGGGAAATGGTTTTCTGACAAGCAATAATTTATATTATCAGCTTATTTCCTCACGATTGTACTTGGTATTCAAAGTTGGACTGTCTTATTCTTTGAAATATCAGGCAACTTTCAACTAATACAGTACAAACATGTTACACTGCAAGGGTTCAGATACAGTTTATTTGTGTTGTAACTAACAGAGCAGTATAACAGGATATATAAAAATGAATTTCATTTAATAAATGAATACGGAACATGAAAATACCATGCAATATACAGTGTTCTAACAAACTAGACTGAAAATTGGGTTGACTGCACCCAACCTAATAAGAGGGCATCCTATTGTGTGATGGGACAAAAAAAATCTCATTCTTCATAAGCTGGGTTTGATTGAATCTGATTTTGGGACATATCAAGACCCAGCATAAGAGTTTTACTATTTACTGAAAATAAACAGAATAGAAAGCTGTACTTGCGCAGTAAGGCCTCAGTATAACGGCATCACTTTCAACATTGTCAGGCCTATAACATCCCTTTTTACAGGTCCCTGCCAGCATAATTAGTGAATTAGAATTGCTCTTTATTTAAAAAAAAGTCAGGTGTCAAATTAATTTATCCTTTTTCCCTTTTTTTAAAAGTTTGAAGCTAATAAAATGAATTTTTCTGATTTAAATTTTTTATGAATACATTTAAACTTACTTCATGTTCTTAACTGCTTTTTTAAAATCACGAACAACAAAAAGTTATGATAATTGAAATAATTACTAATCAGTTTTAAAAAACTGAAATAATTGGATGAAAAATTTGTGCAAATGCATTTGTCGTCATAACCACCTGTTACTCCAGTTCTAAAGTCATTTTTAGTTTACTTTTTTCTCAGCCGAAATATATCAAGGAAACTGATATTTTCTAGATATTATGCGGAGGTGAATTTGGAGAGAAAAGTCATCTGGTTCTCTTGACCTCAGGCCCTTTTGCGAACCAGGCAAAGCATGTATGTTACCATCGACACCACTGGAGACAAGACTCTGCCTTGACCGATTTGTAAAAAGACCTAGGTTTGAGTCCTGGTAGAGACATGACTTTTCTTTCCAAAGTTCATCTCAACATAATATGAAGAAAATTTGTTTCCTTGAAAGTCATTTTTATTCGTCCCCACGGTTGACGTGGTTTGAATGTAACAGATATATCTCTGAATGGAATGTTCTTTGAATTAAACACATTGAATTACACATTACACATAGCATTACAAAAACACAGAATTTCACAGGAAATACATCAAATTATAAATGTTACCTCTGAATTTAGGAAGAAATATTTTACTACAGATTCAGAACTCATACATAAATGGTGAATAATCAACATTTAGAGGGTTGATGCACAACACTTTTGCTCACAGATTGGTCATTGATAGCTACGAAGCTAGTAAAATAGGAGTATGTTTTATTTGATACAGTTTCGTAACTCTAGTTCTGGAAAAGGGTCTGGACATTTAAAAGATGGATGAAGAAATCGAAAAATACCCTCCCTTCCCACCCAATGTTTTAATACTGCCATAGTCTGAAAAAATTGTACTATAGTATAGGTCTATGCTCATATGCTATGATAAACTAATTAGGTAGTCAATTATTGGAATGACTGCCAATTCGAGAAGGAAAAAACCAGTCTGAAAGCCTATTCACACACGACAATCATGGCTGCCTTCCATTCTGAGAGATCAGTCTCTCGTCTCAGTTTAATATATATTTTTTCTTCCTTCTACTACCTTATACATTCATACTCGTCAGGCACAGTTCAGACAGAATCAGATTATTAATATTTTTTGGAGACACACACAAGACTGGTCTCTCAAAACTGATGAGCTATAACTTTTGTGTGTGAATACACATTCAGGTGTAAGTGTTTAGGTGATCAAAGCCAGGCAGACTTCCAGATGCCAATAAAGATGTAATAGAACCAATAAAAGGCTCTCGATAGCAGGGATAGACAAATCAGAAAAATATTCAGGCAATAGCCAAATTTCTTAGGAACCAAGAAAAATCGTATAGAATAATAAATTTCATACCTTTTGGGATGTTATACCAGGAAGCTTGGAACCAGCGCCGCCTTAACGCATGGCCCGGGAGCCTCAAGAGAGGAGGGGGGCCTAACAAAGCTGAAATCAGATTGAATTTTTTTAGAATTTACAAGGTAGGGCCTCAGAAAAACCACTTTGCCCGGGGGCCCATGATGCTCTTAAGACAGCGCTGCCTGGAACACGGCATAATAGCCTTTTCCCCCTCCCCGAAAGGTATGAAATTTATTATAAACTCCAGCCGTGAAAGAAGTCTGCCTTCTTAGTCCTAAAGAATGTTTTTTAAGATTTTTTATCCCCTTTCTTATGTTGAGAGTTACACTGTCGTGAATTCAGAAAATTTTTGTCACTCATTGACTTTATCTCAGCAATCATAGACAGAAAAATTTAAGTGCCAATACAGATTATGTAGTATTATTATGCCTGGTGACTTGATGTCTGGTATTTGTCAAGCCCTGCTTGAGGGTATGGCTGATAAAGTGGAACTTCTGTTAACAAGTGATTCACTTAACGCTCAAAGATTTTAAACAAATTTTGACTCATTCAACGAGTGAGGATTTGCATTTGAACAAAAATTTTGCACTTCATTTATTTAGTTTCCTGTTATCACAACTAAGCAGATGGTTTTTTGTTTTCTCTCTTACACACGCCCTATGGAATTGTGGATAATGGTCTTCCTTCCAATCTTCAGTCACCATGCCTCACTCAAACAATGAGCACACATGTGAGCACAGCTGTTTACAATATGAAACTACATATAGCATTGTAACCATGAATATGAGAGCTTAATTTTTTTTTAAATTCTGCTTGGAGAAAACAGATAAAATTATTGAACGTAACTTTGAGGGGGCTAGCTCATGTAAAAGAGCCATCAGTTGTCAAAGGAATAGTGTCCTTGAGGGAAGACCATGGGAATATAGCAGTGTGAGCAATAAATCTGCCCAATGGCACTATTTCTCATTTCAGAGAAATCCTAAAAACCAGGTAAAAGCAAGTATCATTGAATAGGTTACTTTCTAAAGTCACAAAAAAAATTCTTACAGACAATGGTGAGAGTAAAACCTGAATGATTGTCCTCCTCTCTCTCGTCGCTTGATGAAGAGACTTTTTGTATGTTGTATTACTGATTGAATGTTGCTTTTTGTAATTTTTTTGTAAATGAATAATTGTGGAATAAATTACTCAACTTTCCATTATTTCCTCTGGAGAATTTCGATTTGATGTATGAGTAATTCAGATAACAAGCATGTTCATGGAATGAATTAAGCTTGCTAATCAAAATTCCACTGTATTTCTATCATATCTGTGTTTTAGTTTTGTAATTCTGTTAACTATTTTTAAAAAAGTTTAATAATTTTAGGTTGATTTTGAAATACTTTTTTGTTGCCAACATCATCCTCCCTAAGTACTTTTTTTAAACATTATTGGGAGTTCCCATCATCCCACTGGTAACCATAGCAAACAGTGCCAAATCGAGCCTGACAATTAAAAAAAAGATCTACTTTTTTTTTAAATTTGTCGAGCTCCTGCCATCCCAATACAAAATAGGAGTCTGTCCAGACTTTTTGTAAGATCCTATTTTTGTGAAAATTTCCCTTAATTTTGTGGGGAGCGAAATTATCTAGTTAATCTATTACAAAAGAAATGAAATGTCAAATTTATGGTGGTATTAATTTCTATTTTGTGAAGGATCCATTCTTCAAATCGAGAATTTTGTGAAGGGTGCAGAAAACAGACCCAAATTTTAGATGCACAGACCTCCTGCAAAAGCCATACATATCATCCCAATACACAACCAGATCATTAAAAAAAGTTATGCAACATAAAGACAGTAAAACTGATAATATAATATTAAACTGGCAATATAAAATAATCAAAGGGACCAAAGAAAAATATTGTTATACAGAATCTACCATTATTACTGGAATATATATTAATGGGAATTACGCCAGGACTGGAGAATAATATCAATAGATTATTATTATAGCAAGATTTGTTAATTCTCAATGCAGCGAAACCTCCTATAAGGGGCATTCCCCATTACTGGACATTTCCTATTAACATACACAAGTTAAATCAATAGGCTTCAATGTATTTCAATACCCATTAGCAGACAAAATGTTCAGTCTCAGAGGTGTCCGTTATCAAGAAGTTCCACTGTATATATATATATATATGGTTTAGCTTTTTGTCATCAAGTTTTTCACTGCACCAAAAGTCATATACTACCAACATCATTCTCCCTGGCGTGTTGTCAAGAATTATTGAGAGTTACTTTCATCACATCGGTAACAATCACAAATAGTGCCGCCAAAACATATCTAGCAATAAAAAAAAAATATTTGCCAAGCAGCTGTATCGTATATTGGGAGTTTACCACATGATTTTCACTATATAAGAGTCCATTATAGAAATATAATTCCCAATATAGAAAAAAGAACTTACAAGCGAGATACGAAAAGTTAAATAATGCAAATTCTAGGATTATTTAACCCTAGAATACTAACTCTAATACGTAGATGTATAGGCAGTTAACATGCAGTTCTATCACCTTTTTTTTAGTTAGCATTCTAGGGTTAAAAGATAATTCACAAAGTAATAATTTACTGTCTCAAACATTTTTATCATTTACATTCTTAAGCAATGCAACAATGGATTTTTTCTTGAAGTTATTGAAAAATATCTCTTGTAGTCATCGTACAAAAATAATAATCACACAGTGCGAGGAACTCCATTAATATTCACAAAACATTGTTTTTCAAAAGAATTTGACTCCCTCACTGTCAACGTCCTCGATTAGCTCAGCACGTCCATCCTTCTCCAATGTCCTCACGGCTTTCTTCAACACCCCGACATCAAGTCCATGGAACTCTTCATCGACGGTGTCATCTCCCTGCGTCAACTCGAACAGAGTGCATACAGTGTTGGTCAAGCCGTTCTGTTCGGCCCACTTGTAGATCATGGCACCCCATTCATCCGGAGTTCTCCACAAGATGTAGCACCTCTGCTTGTCGCCGCCGATCCATTCGGCGTTGCCCTGCTGAGCTAACTCGTCCAGGATTATGATGACGGCTTCCTGGCTGAGCTTTCTACCGAGAGACTTGTTGTAGAATAGCGGTCCGGATTGGGCTTCGGTCACGTCCAGGACGTACAGCTTGTTCACCTTGTGATACTCGAGTATCAGGCTCATCCAGGCCTCGAATTGTTTTTTGCGGGTATTCAAATTGGGCTGCAGAGTGAAAAAGGGAGGGAAGTTGTATTGCCACGGCCAGTCAAACTCCTTGGCGGCCATCATTCCCTGAACTTCAACAGCAGCGGCCGTGCATCACGAAAAAAACAAGATGTAAACACAAAACGAACTTCTTCAAGACGGCCTTAACTGGTGTTTCTTCTTGATCAGGTGTGTGAAAAATATAATACATATATACAGCGGCTGGTGAGTTTGAAGCACACGCAAAAGGAAATGCCCACGTCAAAAAGCAGAAGATGAAAAAGAATTGAATATCATTTGCGAACGGAAGTTTGTGAAAAGGAAATGTCACGGATCATCTCGTGATTGCGGTGAGATGATTGTATGGTTGGACAGCTATCAGATATTTCTCTCTTCTTTTTTCTCGCGCTCTCTCCATCTGTATATAAAAAAAATAGCACAGAAAGATTATACTGACCATATTTTTTCGAAAAAAAAAAAGAAATTGAGATTTCAAATACGGTTCTTTGCCAATTATCACCAAAAACGATGCCAAAGGTGAACAAAGTTGCCAATTCTACCATATTATCAGGCTCTAGGTGTGGTCCCCATCGTCCCCCACCTCTTGGTTGGATATTAAGTTACGAAGAAGTCGGAAAAGCTTCTTCTGGAATGGGATTACTGCTATTTAACTAGTAAACAAGCATAAAATCCCAACTTCTTTAATTTAATTACGAGATTTAAAAACATTAAAAGAACGTCACACATTTATGCAGGATACTCATCACAAAGGATCATACCTATTTTAATTGAATTTTATGGTAAAATTCATGTAGTGCACACATCACGTACGGGCAAAGCTGGTAATAAAAGTGGTTCAATTAAAGTGAAATTATGTGTGATTTCTTTCATATTTATGACTCGTACATAATTTCATTTTAATTTAAGAACTTTTATTAACACTGGTGTTTGCCTACCCCCTTCTGTTTCTTAGTACTGGGTCTGAAAGGGATAATTTCAAATGCAGTACTAAGAAACAGAAGGGGTAGGCAAACACCAGTTAAAGCACCGGGCCCTGCAACTTGGGCAGGCCCGTAATTATTCTGAGACAACTTAGGCGGTGCCCCGAGCCGAATGGGAGGGCGCGCGCTTGTAACTCCTCCTTTTTCTGAGCGTAACTATTCCAAAGAAACTCCAAGAAAAGACTGCTCCCGAGAAAGCACGCTACGGTCCTGGACAGGGCCGTCTTAAGGGCATCATGGACCCCCCCCCCCGGGCCAAGTGGTTTTTCTCTAGCTCTACCTAGTAAATTCTAGAAAATTTTAACTAGATCTCATTTTCGTGAGGCCCATTTACTCTTGAGGCTTCTGGGCCGCTCCCGGGTGGGCCCATGCGTTAAGACGGCACTGGGAAGGTGGTGTTTTTTTTTCTCTCTGCAGATTTTTTTTTTAACCTCAAGGACTTCGGCTTTAATTTCAACGATAACGCACAATTCTTAAAATTTGGGCTGAACATCCCTGATGTTAAAAAAAAAGAATATTTAAAGTGAAAAAAAGCAACCCGCACGTTTGTGCATACAGGGTCTAAAAGGATTATGCATAATCACCGGTAAAAGTGATAAATGTTGCGAAACTTATCAAACTTACCGAGACGATTGGTGTTTGTGAGAATTGTACAGAGCCAGTGGCGTCGGAGCCGGGGGTGCTCGAGCACCCACGGTAATTTGTGGCACGGGTCAGAGCACCCCCAGAATTGATTGAGAAATCGTAATTTCCAATATAACGCTCAAGACGAGCACCCACAGGTTCGAAACATTTCCGACGCCCGTGTACAGAGCCAACTGTTCTGAAAAAGAGTTCGATCTATAGTTCTATTATTTCGAATTTGCTCAGCTAATCGTAACTTCCAACTGTTCTTCCTACATCTTTTAATGGCAACAAAAGACCACTCAATCTGCTCCTGGAAAATCTCGCATTTCTCTCTTTCAGATGTTATCCTTCCATTTCCTAAGAACTTTCAGTTCCAGAACTTTTTTTCTTGTTTCGCGGCGCTAATCCAAATGTTTTCCAATATGTTTTCTATCCAATGTTTCCCAAATGTTTTCCACTGTGCCTCAGTAGTAGTGTTTTGTGCGTTTCTGGAGTGGTCCCGTTGTTTTTTGGTACAAAATAAAATAAAATCGTATTTTTCTATCAACCATTATGAGGTGAGTTAATTTTATATCCTCTCTGGCCGGGAACTAAACAAAGAAGCAATTATGTTATGTGAAAAGCAATATATAGAAGGATGGAACACAGACCACTCCAGAAACGCACAAAACACTACTACTTGCCTCAAATCGTAATTAATATATACGCTTATCTTACAGTTACAGGCAGCTAGATTAAGTTCACACTATGATTCGTATTCCCAAATAATGTATAACATAGTGGAAAGATTGCATGTTTTAATAAACTGGTGCACTATTTAATTAATAAATCTATTTGGTGAGACATATAATCGCTCTTACACCTAGTACCTTACCAAGGTGCAAAACAATGTTGTGATGCATATCTTAGGGACAACGATACCAATGGAATAAAACAGCGTTTTCAACCTTTTTTGACTCGCGCGCGCGCGGAGCCCTTTTCATTAAAAAAATTCTATTCCGATGCCCCGTAGGCCCATTTTTTAATTATCCATCAAAGTTACTGATTCAGTTTTACTATTTGAAAAATTTATATAATTATTTTTTAAAATTTTACTGGATTTTTTTATTTTCCTCGAGTGGCAGCGGAGCCCCTGGAGAATGCAAAAAGAGCCCAGTTCACCGAGCTGCCCCTGGTTGAACTAATAGGAAAGTCTCAGTGATCGGGGGTGCCAAAGTGCATGGATTTTCTCGTGTGAGCACATTTTTCTTTCTCCTCGTGACAGGTAGGAACGAGGCCCAAGTGCAGGATCCCTATTTAAAATGTTCAGCAAATCATAGGTTTTAATTCATTCATTGGTTTTTTTTAAAATATATATTTATTCAATATTTTTTTTTTCGAAATACTGTATTGGCGATTCGGTTCTGTGTTTTTAGTAAAAGTAATACAATTCGGGGAAAAAAAGAGGCCTCTGGCTCAAAATCTTTCCGACATCAGAAAACACCTTCAATTCTTATAATACTCCTCACAACACAGGAAAAACCTTTGGCTCTCGTTAGTAGAAAAATTGGGTGACCAAGGGTGATTCTCTCCTCCATTATTTTATTTTTTACTGCACAATAAAAGAGAAAGAAATTGCGTCTCCCCCCAAAATCTCCTCCAGGGGTAAACGAAAGGAGCTCCAGAAAGAGCGTGTTGAAGAGCGTTTGGTCATCCGACCAAAATCGCTATGTACTGTACGTATATAGGTGCACTGCCCATCGATTCTTTTCTTTTCGAAAAATAACCGTAATATTATATACACACAAAACCTCCAATTTTTTATTCACCTCGGTCATTTTTCATGTATATTTTATAGTGAGTTTTTTAAATAAGTACCTTAAAGATATTTTTCTAGTAATGTATATTTAACGCGTTTCGGCGCCCCTTCTCATTTCGCGCCCGGTGCAATTGCACCGGTCGCACTGCCCTAAGACCGCCCCTGTCTGTAGCTATGATAACATTAGACGAACAGTTTGCTGTCATATGTTGATTAAATAATATTGAAATCATATGATCGTAAATACTTTCTTGAAAGGGAAGATCATCAATATGAAACCTGATATTGGAGTTACTCCAAGGAGGAGTTGAAAATGTCAGTGTTTGTAACAGAGTAGTAAGGTGATTATTAATTATAAAATCGGTAATTTCAGATGAGATCTGAGAAATAACTAAATTATTAGAAATCGGCCATCGTTTGCAAAAATTAGAAAAATCAGTGCCATAACTAGACAAAGCCTCTAGCCTTCAAAAATAATCGACCAGCGAAGCGTAAAACAAAGAGATTAAAAGGGGATTGTCTACATATGCTAAGTAGGAGAATATATTAAGTAGTTATAGGAGTTGATATAGGTGGTCCTGTTGTAATGCGAAACGCAGAGTGATATAATGCTGCACATTTTTTCAATTGAGTTTGTGATGCAGTATGCCATAAAAAAATATTATAACTCAAAAAAAACCTTTATATTAGAGCAAGTAGCAAGAAGTTTATGAGTCGGAGCTCCACGTAATTTTTCAGCTATAAGTTTCAAGATGGATCCACGTTTTGTGAGGGAATCTATATGTGTTTCGCAAGACATTTTCATATCAAGAAATACTCCTAAAACCTTCATATCGGCAATGTATGAAAGCCTAGAGCCATTAAAAATGATACTAGGAATTTCAATGTTGCGGCGTCGCGTGAAAAGTGTAAAAATACATTTTTCTGTGGGAAATTCAAAACCCCATAATCTACCCCAATTCAAAATTTTGTCAAAGTTCCTATGTAATTTTCGAATCAATGAAGATGTATCACTACCACTGCAATACAAATATATATCGTCAGCATAAATAAAAATATCTATATCATTTATGATGGATATAATATCTGCGACATAAATATTAAAACACCACGGTGAAATAACGCATCCTTGAGGTATGCCGCTGCGAAACAGAAATGGGCTGGATACATAGTTTCTCCAGCTGATAAAATTCATACGTTCAGCTAAGAAATTCTCCATCCAACGAATAAAATTTCCATCTAAACCCATCTGCCGAAGTTTGAATATTAGTGCCGAATGAATCAGGGAATGGTAAGCGCCTTTCAAATCAAGTGAAACCAGTATACCGACTTCCTTACTTTGAAAAGTTTTTTGAATAAGAAATTTCAAATCGCAAAGTAGAAACAAAGTTCCACTTTTTGGTTTGAATGCATTTAGGTTTTTAGGGAAAATCTTGCATTGTATAGAAATTCAATTAAGTCGTCGAATGTTAATACGTTAAAAAATCTTCATGCAACTATTAGTTGATGTTAGGAATCGATAAGATGTAGCAAATTTTGGGTCCTGGTCAGGGGGTTAAGTTAATTAAGTCGTCGAATGTTAATACGTTAAAAAATCTTCATGCAACTATTAGTTGATGTTAGGAATCGATAAGATGTAGCAAATTTTGGGTCCTGGTCAGGGGGTTAAGTTAATTAAGTCGTCGAATGTTAATACGTTAAAAAATCTTCATGCAACTATTAGTTGATGTTAGGAATCGATAAGATGTAGCAAATTTTGGGTCCTGGTCAGGGGCGGTCTTAGGGCAGTGCGACCGGTGCAATTGCACCGGGCGAAAAATAATGGGGGGCGCCGAAACGAGGTAGAAAAATTAGATTCACATAAATGGAAAACAATCTTTAAAGTATTTAAAAAAGAAAAATTATTGTACAAAATATACATGGAAACCAACAGCGAGGAAAAAAGTTCAAGGTTTTGAGTATATGCTGTATAAAGACGATTTTTTAAAAAGAAAGAAGAATCTAAGCAGTGCACATGGGGGGAGGGGGCGGCGTTCAACTATTCCAGCGTCTACTGATACCAATTTCGGTGAAGATAAGAATACACAACACTCGATTTTTCTTCAAGCCCCTCCCGGAGATACTGGGCAACACCCCCTAAAGAAGAAAAGAGGGGGTGTTCTTTAGGGGGTGTTGTACTGGGGGTCTATTACGAGTTGAATGGTGTCACTATCCCGGATGCAACTAGAGTCACCGATTTGGGAATTCTCATTTACGAGCGACTTAAGTTTTCTGAACATTGTTCAGCGGTTGTCAAAAAATCGAATAGAATGCTTGGTCTCATTTTCAAAAAGGTCTCTTCGCGTTCTCCTAAAGTCATTCTTCCGCTTTTTCGAGGCTTAGTTCGTCCTGGACTGGAGTATGCTGTAAGGTTTTGGAGACCATACCTACAGAGGGACATAGACTTGGTTGAAGGGGTGCAGAGAAGAGCTACGCGTGTCCTTATTGGCACACAGGGCTTGAGTTATGAAGAAAGACTTCATTTTTTGAATATGTTTACATTGGATGAACGCAGGTGTCGAGGAGATATGATCGAAGTGTTCAAAATTTTCAATGGGATGGATAGGATGGACCATGAACTTTTAGTACACCGCCAATCGACTGCTTTTACAAGGGGACACCAGTATCGATTGGTGAGGGACAATGCAAGGTTATGGTGTCGCAGGGAATTTTTCTCCAATAGGGTTGTTAATAAATGGAATAGCTTACCCCCGGAGGTAGTAAATTGTAACACAATTGACACGTTTAAAAAGAAATACGATAAACATGTTGGGGTAAATCGAGAAGCTATCCATTCTTAGAATAAGACAACCATAAGTATTCTTTATGGGCATTGTATAATATTTTATCATGTGTATATATTGTTTGTAATTTGTGTTAATTGCATTTTTAATTGGGTTGCTGTATTTTTGAAACATATGACAACCATATTTTTATGGGCATCTTTTTATCAGCCACCTCGCTGGGCATTTTGCCTGTTGTGGCGTTGTATTTGTATATTTGTATTTCTTTAGGGGGTGTTGTACTGGGGGTCTATTACGCTCATGTCGTTATGCCCGCGTTTCAAACGTGTTTGGGGGTTCGCGGTGCATTGTGGGATAGATTTACGTCACCATCGCTAAAGGTTGATTTTTCTCACATCGTTACTAGCGATTTTCGTTATAGTCATCGCTACATGAAACGTTAACTAACGAGAACCGGAGACCACTCGTTATGTTCGCGTTACGGAAATAAACATGGCCGCTCGCGCGTACATTTTTCGATGGTGAGAGCAACGGAGACAAATTAGTTAGAATTGGAAATCATTCATTCATTATTAATTTCTCAAGTTGTTCATTATAATGAATAATAATTCTCTGAATTACGTTCCTTAATTTAGTAACATGATTCTGAGACAGCATTATCGTTTAAAATGTTATCTGTACACATACTGATTGGAAAAAATTATTCATAGTGGTAAATTATTGTACTCGGTACAAAGATAAATCACCCTACAAAACGTTTTTTTTTTTTAAATCTTGCATGGAAATACCTTTATTCTAATCTTAAACTCATCTCAATATAAGAATATTATTCAACTGGTAAATCTCGATCGCATGTTTTCAAGACATTTTGAAATCATTGTTACAATATTTTTTTTACATCTAGTTCAAAATCAACGTCAATATATATTTAAACGTCTTTTAAACAGATTTTCCCCTTCTTAATTCGTTTAATAATATTGATATTTTGTAATATCAATTAAGTATTGCTACTTTCTGTGCAGTACACAGAAGTGTAATGCAGTAAACACCATTTCACACTATACTCTGCGCACTAAAAGTACACTATAAAAAATCAAAGTAAATTTTATTAATCAACAAATAAATTTTTTGTAAATCCTTGAGTGCATTTTCTGATAGGAGTATAAAAAAGATGTCAACAACAGTGTAAATTTGGTCGCGCTTCATTTTCATGTGTGAAACAAGGAGACCAATTTTCTAATTAATGATGTAAATAAAAGGTTACTTGCTCTTGATTTTGACTTAATATCAAGACGGTAGATAAAAATGTGTTAAAAACATGGTAATATATGATGATATTTTTGATAGTCGTTTTGGAAATTCATATCATTG
Organism: Pholcus phalangioides; assembly: GCF_987345545.1. Lineage (NCBI taxonomy): Eukaryota > Metazoa > Arthropoda > Arachnida > Araneae > Pholcidae > Pholcus > Pholcus phalangioides. The sequence goes on along the minus strand of NW_028301612.1, from coordinate 869,965 downwards.
AACTTCAATAGAAAATCATTTTTTAAACGTAATAATTTAGAAAATTTCCCCGCGCCAGTATCGTGTGCGTGCATAGCCTACCTTTTTCTCAAATATTTGATGAAAATAAAAAGAATCCGGATGAATTAAAAAAAAAAATGTAGCTTAGAAAATTAGGGACAATCAACACACACAAACGCGCACAAATAAATGAAATAATAATAACGCACGTTTTTCCCTACTCGTTGATAGTGATGATGATTATCAGCAGCAGAGAAAATTATCCGATTGGTCCATCCCTTTCGGAGCTAACGCAACTCTCGGACCAGGAAGTTTTTCGTAAAATAGATAACGATATACCGGGGGTTGCTGAGAAAAATCAAGTTTTTGACGATGGTCGCTGAGATTTGCGTTATGAGGCTCGTTGAGAATTTGCGTTGAGGGCGTGACGTCACTAACGACCTCGTTGTAGAACTCCTTAATACACTTATGATGAAGGCGTCTTACCTCGTTGTATAACGACGTGAGCGTAATAGACCCCCCTGTGGACAGTTTGCTTCCTCTTTTGTTGTCCCTGTACTCATGGAAAAAATAAAAGAGGGGAAAAAGTTCCCCAATTACGCAATCCAATTGTGAACACAGTATCTTTTTTAAATATTGACTTGAAAAATATTTTTTAAAAATGAATGAGAATAAAAATAATTATTTGTACGCCCTGTTTGAATAGAGGGATCTTGCGCTGGGCGCCGTTTTTCTGCCCGTCTCACAAGAACAAATTAGAAAAAAAATATCTCACGTTAGGAAATCATGCATTTTTGCGTCGCAAATTACTTAGGACTCTTGGTATGTCTCCAGGCTTACCAGACTTTCTTAGTGGATCAGGGCATGTACGTGGACAGAAAAATTATAACATACCACACATTCACAACTGAACACCCTTTGGAGTTTCATAGACCGAAGTTCCGGGTACCCAGGCCCAGAATTAATCTGGTGCGTAAGCAGGGCCGCCACTAGGAAGGAAAGTTAACTCTGTCGCCCGGGACCAGGTTTCATTTTAGCGCCCCACTCAATATAATTTTTAACAGAAAAAAGTGTGACTCAGGGCCCTTAGTTGTCCATCGCCCAGGGTGCCAACACCCCTGCTCTCACTTGATTGCGGCCCTGTGCGTAAGTTGTCATACCGGGCCTCAAAAATTAAATTCCTCTCTTTTCTTTCAAGAAACTGATGAGGTATTTTTGTTAAAAATCCAATTTGATTTTTTTTAATAGCTGTGTTTAGAAACCAGATTCCAAATTAATAACCCCTTTCCAATTCCGTTTATAAACAAATGAAAAAGTTTGAAGTGAAGAATAGCGCTTTATAGGATATTTGTTCCAAAACTATGCTCCGCGGCATTATTCTGCGCTTAAGTAAGCTGGGAGGGGTGTATAGGATACGTCTCACCAAATAGATTTATTAGTTTAATTGTGTGACGATTTATTAAAACGTGTATTTTCCCCCATGTAATGCATATTGCCTTGAAATTAATCAAGCTGCACTGTAGTTGCTTGGTAGGCTTATGTTGTGAATTGAGGCACCATGGTAAACTTTTTCATACTTTTCACAAAGGGCACCGCGGACCAAAAAAAAAAAATTAGGAACTGGGGCAATTTTTATGGCCGTGTTTTAGGAAAAGGAAACACGTAATATATAAACCATAAAGATAATATCTGAAAGAAATGCAGGCTTTTCAGGAGAAGATTGGGCGGTCTTTTATTGCCATTAGAAGGAGATGTAAAACAGTTGAAAGTTACAATCAGCCCAGCTTTGTATAAAGGGTCATAGATTAAACTCCCCTTTCAATACCCATCATGTTGAGGGCTGTGCAAAAGTCAGTAATAAAAGTTATTTTCCCTTCAAACGTGAGGGGGAGGTTGATAACCATCGGTTTAGAACAAATACTATAGGGAGCTAGATACAGCTATGTTGGAAGGCAGGAATCGAAAACGATTGCAGTGTCCCATTTTTTATGACTTTCAAGTGGGGTTGGGCTATTGTTCGCTGTTCAAATGCCAAAAAAAGTGTTACGTATCCCATCGTAAGAGACTAATTTCTCTAGTATAGGCACTTTAAATTCGTAAAAGGGGGGAATACACTTTCGAGGGGATGTTTTGCGACAGCCCTGTTGGAGTGGTCAGCCAATAATATTTTAAGCGTCGTGGTAAACACAAATCACGCAGTTCAAATTCTTGACCAAGACTTGGGATTGCTTGAAAAAAAATACGTCAACCGCCTTTTTTCAGGAGGGGCCTAATTGTTCAACATGAATTCGATGGATTTGAAAATCTGGTGCTCAATGATCGTAGTGAAATTTTCAATTTTATCGTTGTTATATCAGTTTTCTATGAGTTATAAGATTTTTTTTAGCATCTTTTGAAAAAAAATGATTGGACCTTTACAATTAGACCAGAGACAATGGTCCAATGCAATTGACCAGACTAGAGAGTTCCACGGTTAAATTAACGTGAGACCTTTGATGTCTACAAGACTTTTATTCGGAAACAAAAAATCGCCTGATATCACTCTAATATACATAGATAGTTTTTGTATCAACATCAATGAAAAATTTTACAGCTTATGACATTCTGGAACTCTAGAGAAGCTCTCACGGAGACCTTATTGGAAACTAACAGACTTGTGAAAAAAGGTAAGTCCATTTTTTATGTTTTTTATCTTCCCTTGATGTGATTCTTGAATAAGAATTAAACTAAACTACCGTATTTTCTTGTTTTCTTGCGTATAATCTGCAGATGCGAATTTCGCTAGTTTGAGGATGGAAAAAGTGCCGTGAAGTTCGTACCAGGGCGTATATCCCCCCCAGGAAAAAAAATTCCATTCACCAATTTAATCTTGAGGTATAGAAGGGGTTGTTTGTATCGTTTTCGCAAAAAACAAAAATGTTAACTTTTCTATTTATACGCCATAGATAAATCTTTAAATTAATTTAAAAAATATTTACTTCAATTCAAACTTCTAAGAAAAATATTCGGCAGATAAAACGTAGCGGTATATAGTGTCCTCAATAAGAAATGAATTTTTAAACGTATATAAAAAATAAATCTGTATATAATATACGCAGAAAAATACGGTAAGTTCATATTGTGATTTCCATGGAAAACAGAAAATAAAGTAGTACCTCACATATTTGAAACAAAAGAATGAGAGTGGAAAATCCGTTTCGAACAAGATAAATTTCAGATATAAGTATCATCGTAGAGGTGAAATGAGGTATTTTAAAGCTGATAAAATTCATAATAAAATAGTGTGGTAAAATAACTTTATTTAGAATCCTCCAGAGAGTATATACAGTTTTTTCAGTTTCTGTGCATCGGTGGAGTGTTCTTCAGAAACATGTAAAAACACTCACTGTTAAACCTCTGAGTGACACACGATGGGAGAGTCGCATTGACAGCGTCAAAGCTGTCAGATTTCAGACGAAAGAGATATATCAGGTGCTGATGGAGATGTCGGAAATATCTGATCCGGGTATGCGGCACGAAACCTGCTGTCTAGCCGAACAACTTTCGGATTTCCAATTTTTAGTTTCGCTTTGCGTATGGTATGATATACTGTTTAAAATACACGGCATAAACAAAACTTTGCAATCAAAAAACATCAACTTAGCTGTAGTTATATTTTTGTATTCCATTTATGTAGTTGTTTAGTAGGTTTATCGACTTTTAACTTTTCCTAAACCAAGCAAATCTATTTTCGGGAATCAGAATTAAAAAAAGTAATTACAGCCTTTGTGATTAATTATTTTGTATATTTTGTAAATGCGTAATTTTTTTAAATATTTATATATATTTGTTAATACTAGATTAGTACATTTTCAATGTCACTAAATCTCCTAATTAATTAAGTATCACTTAGTTTTGATGGTTGCTAAAAAGTTAATTACAGGAATCCTTGTATAAGAAGAGGGCTTGACCAACTTCGTCCCTGTAACTGTGGGGGGGGGGGTGTAGGAAGGGGGGTGCCGACAGTAGGTCTTGCACCGGGCGCCACTTGGTCTAAGACCGGCCCTGGTCCTGCTTGGGTTTCAAAAGAAAAATAATTTTACCCTTTTTCCAATCGATCGGAATTTGACAGGTATCAAAAAAAAGGTATCCCAAATAATATTAAATTCACGACAAAGATTCTGAATACCTTCATAGGATATGTGTTTGTATGCTGTAGCGGGAATATGATCTGGTCCCGGTGAATTACTAGGTGAATGTTGAATCGCCCAACACAGCTCAGTATATGTGATAGGTGCATTTACGCAATCCGAAAATTCGTTAGCTGTATTTGCATGGTTGAGAAACTCTCTTTGTAATGGAGTTTTAAAAAGTGAATTTTTCAGTTCTTCACACTGCCGTTCTGGCTCTGTAATGCTCATACCATTAACATTGAATGTTAAGTGACTGTCCTCATATATTTTAGATTGAATAATTTTAAGACGACGGAGTATTGTGTAAATTTTCGGATATGAAGAAAATTTGAAAATTTGGTTTGCCTCATATTCAAGTTTTTTCTGCTTCTGATTTTTTCAAAAAATCGCGTTTGATTTCTTACAGCTTATCCAACAATTAGGACACGGGCATATCAGGTATCTACGAAATGCTCGTTTTTTATCAGTGAGAAGTTTACGCAAATGTTGATCAAAATAACGATTATATTTGAAACGTGGCACTTTACTGTTGCAAGTATTCTGTTGAAACGTTTTAGCAATATAATTAGAAAAAGGAATCGACTGATTAAAGTTACTTAATTCATTGCGGAAATTTTGCCAGTTTGTGATGTTTCTTTTCAGTGAGATGTTTTGGTCGAGAATTTTCATCATTAATCGGATAGGTACACGAGCTCCAAGGAAAGATTGAGAGATTCGGTGCCTCTGTAGTCTAGGGCGTTCACCCGGAAAGTGAAAGGACGTGGGTTCGATTCCCTATTGTGTCCTACTATACCTCGACAACGGAAACATTGAGAAAATAGACAAGGCCTCTGATCGTAATATCAGAAACAAGAATGTAAGCTATCTGGGCGGCTCGAGACAAAATCTGTACCCGTTGGGGACTTATTTTTGCACCTCCTACCTATTACTCCCTCCATAGCCCCTACCTCCTGCGTCAGGGAATCTTTCGGCCCCTTGTCCGGCCCCTGGAATACCAGAAACACCTTTGAAAAAATTTTATTAATAAAAATTACCCCGTTAAATATCATCTTCACAGGATAAGTGATGATGGCTCACAAAAATAAGTGATCTTTCAAGGATTAAGTTATCTGGCATTTATTAAGAATGGTAAAATAATTCTAGAACACAAAAAATTTTCTACTTCGAAAGCGGGATGTATGGTCACGCACATTTTGCACGGTAATCAATTATGTGCGGCTTTCTTCTGAAAAAAAATCAGGTTTATCTCCAGGTGCCATTCACCGAAGCCCTATCAGCCTCCTGGCAGAGTCGCCAGTAGGGGCGGCACATGAGGCTCCGCACCCGGGCGGCAGGTAAGCTCGAGCCGCCGCTGTATTGGGACTTCCTCTAAGATTGACACCACATCTTTAAAATTTTTTTAATCGATATTTTAATGCTTCCTTTTAACTGTCCTACTACTGGCCTGCAGCATCCTAAATAATTTCAATGCAATTTTCCAAAAAAATTCTAACATTTAAAGCAATTTAAATCCGTTTATTAGAGACTCACTGCATCTGCTGATTTCTGAAAAAAGTGCAATAAATTCTCACGTAAGTCTTTACTTTGAAATGTCCATAACCCGCTCAATGCGTCTCTTTGTATCTGTCAACCTAAACTGTATGGTTTTTAGTGTTGATAACACGCATGCAAAACCAATTCAGCGACGCGTTTTCACAATCTGCAAAAAACTTCTTGGATTTGATAGTTGAAAATGTCTAAATGCCAAAGATTTGGAGTTCGAATCAAAATGAAAATGTCAAATAATTGAAATTGTGCTTCGTATAAATGAAATATTTTAATATTGAAAGCTATATATAGAGAGATTAATCTCGTGCCCATAGTCAAACGTCTCATAAATGTAAAATTTTGTCATAAAACTGAGAGTGAGGCACGAATCCTCTTGCGCACAAGTGGAACTTCGAGGCATTTACGCACAACCGAGCCCGTCTTGGCCATTTTTCTTTTTCTTCCCACCCTTTCTTCCTTTTGTTTCCTTCCTAAATTTATAAAAGCAAAAAGGATATAATCATTATAAAAAGGGCTGTTTTCAGATCAAATTGCCGAAGTTCAATTACTTTACTGCAAAAATGTCAGATTTTTTTTGGGGAAAATACAGTCAAACCCAAAACGTATTAAAGACCCTTTATAAATACGCTTTGGTCAAACCCCATTAGACCGGAACTCCAAGAGACCCGAGAAATCACTTCGTAATAACGAAATTTCGTTACAAAGGAATTCCAGATTTTTATATTGTTCCTATGTAAACCTATCCGAGGGATTAGAAAAGTTTTCGTTAAAACGATATTTTTCCCGTTGTAATGGTATTTGTTAAAATGGGAGTTGACTGTATTTCGTCTGAAGTTATTTTTTTACGTGTATATGCAGGCTGCATGGGTAATAGGGCGTATGACACTTTACTGGCGGCTGGTTAATCTTAAAGACATACCTAAGTAGAAAAAGTATCCAAATCACGTGTCCAACTCAGATATGTCATTCATGTTGTAAGGGGCTGTACAGCTATAAAATAAAAAAAAAACACTCTTTATACCGTCCCCGTGTGCCAAAGAACCCAATTAGGAAGTTGTTGTTTTGTCTTTCCCGATGCCAACTAAAATAATTTCCCGTTTCTGAGTGCAATATTCACCGAGATATGCGAATTCGAAAATTGGGGAAATTTGGGAAAAAACAGCATTCAATGCGCGTAAAATGGTTTCCCCTCATTTAATGCTGTTTTTTTCCAACTTTCTTGGAATATCTCAGTGAAAATTTGAACTTAGAAACGTTGAATTTTTTTGTCGGAGACCGGGAAACAACTCTCCAATTGGGTTTTGAGGCACAGGGTGTCCGCATAAAAAGTTAACATTTTTATTTTAATAACTCTGTAACCCCTGGCAACATGAATCAAATATCTGAGTACTACACATTATTCGGGTACTTTTTCCAACTGGAAGTATGCCTCTAGGACCAATGGTTCGCCAGTAAAATGCCATATGCCCCGTTACCTATGCGCCCTGTATATTAAACATAGTACGGACTGTTATATGAAATATTGTGTTGTGTTTAAGCCAACTCACACGTTGCTTCGTTCGCCTGTGAGAGAGCGGTCACATTATGAACCAAAAAGTCACTTGAAGGTAGCTTGTCACACATCCAATGAAATATCAGATTTTCACCGTATCGAAATTGAAGTCAACAAACTGATAATTTTCGTATTTGAAAATCTGATTATTTACATTTTCCGATGGGCTTGAAATCCTGATAATGAATCATTATTATGTTCACACGAACAGTTTTGTCACTACATGATTTCTCTGGAATGAATGGTTCAAACAAATATTTAAAAAAATTTTCACACGCATTTTAGTTTTTTTTTAAATTCATAGTAGGGCTACAACATGAACCTATATCTTTGATACATGTATTATTGTTGAAAACGATATGGAAGGTTGAACTTTTCAATTGTGATTCATTTGTGTGGCTGCTCCCTCATTACTACTTTTATCCGCACGAAGAGAATAAAATTAATAAAACTGCTTGCTACCACTTTTTGCGATTTTTATCATTATAAGAATGCATATTTTTGAAGCTACAACTGGCATTTCTCAATGAAACCATGACCATTTACACACAAAAAAAACTAATTTGGAAATAATAAAAATTTCATCCAGTACAGTAACTTGATGACATTGTGCCGTCTTCAAGCGTTTACATTGATTATAAAAATATATATATATTTTTAATTGGACTGACGCAACACACAAATCAAACCGAGAAAAACACAAAACACAATAAACTTCACAAAAAGTAACATTGCGATGATACAGACCCTTTGTGACCCCCAAGGGATTTATTCTATTTTTACTGTATTCTGTTATGTTTATTTTGCTTTTTCGTTATTTTCATAAATTAAAAATTAATCAAATTAAATTCAAAAATATTTATACTTCAGACAATTTTTGAATAACTATCTTCTAATGGGATAACGGGGGGGGGGAGAGAAAGGAAAGGGGGAGTAGAAAATTATTCATGTTTGCAAGGGGGCCACAGGAATGAGAAATGGTTGAAAGGGGGCCATGGACAAAAAAAGGTTGAGAACCACTGGTCTAGGGCGTTCACCCGGAATGTGAAAGGACGTGGGTTCGATTCCCCGCAGGGGCAGTTGAATTTTCTCTCTTTCCAAAATATATCTTCGCAACAGCCAGTTGTTAAATCCTTCGTATGGTAGAGGAGAGTGACGTCATCCTTGCATAGGTAGATGATCACTACCATATAGTGAATCTCCACTTATCCATGAAATATACTGATAAAAGCACTCACTACTGAAACAGAGATCAATAGTATTGCAAGACGAAGAGCTAATGTGAGTTGGACTTAAAGGTCTGATTAAAAGCATTTTCTGTTTTATGAACCAATTATAAAGTAGTCGACCAGGAGTATTTACACGACTAGATCCCCATCCTGGATGAGATGCATTGAAATCAGAAATTATTAAGAAAGGAGGAGAAATTCTGCTTTCGATTGGATCGAGAATATTCAAGAAATTATCGTGATTTGAAAAATAAACGTTAGCTATTGTAATACTCTACTGACGGAAAAAAACCCTGCACAATAAGAATCTCCACTCCTGGATAGTTTGAAAATTAGAATACATTTGAAAATTATTTGAGATGAAAAATTGCTTCGAACACCAATCAGTACACCACCCCGCCTCTCGGTTCCTCTGTCACATCGAAATATTTGAAAGTTTGGTTAATAAAAATCATCGGATATTGACAGAAACGTGTTTCCTGTATACAAATAATTTCATATTCATGAATAAATCGTAATATTGAATCTTTTTTGTTACGAATGCTTTGAGCATTCCACTGCAATATATTAACAAATTGACTCATTACAATCAATATATAAATAAATTGTACAGTTTTTGTCCACTTTTACTGTTCACTTTGAGACCGACCTCCATCTGAAACGTCCATACTATAAACAGTGTTATTCAAGTTCTTTGAACCAACAATATTCTCGGTCGAGGAAGTAGAAGTACCTACAGTAGGGGAAATTGTAGCTCCATACTTCCCAAGTAGCACAAAGATATAGATCTATATCGTAAAATTTCAGTTTCCAATATAGATCTATATCGGGCCACGATATCGTTCTGGCTAAAAAAGGCATAGTCGGAGATAAATAGATCTATATCGTGAATGTGATATATTCAAATACTTCAAATTTTGGACGATAGATGGCGCCCTTTCGGAAGAAAAAAAAAGTGTAATTAATTGGAGGTGGGTGGATTTGAACCCATGTAACCTGAATTCTTCCCATCTCTAACCCCGCATCTTACCAACCCACCACTACAGCACTGGTTACAGTTTTTTATTATAACATTAAATTACAAGTAATCTTTTTTTTTACTTGTATTTTCAATCAAATTTATTCATTTTCATGTATGCACAAAAATTACAAAATAGAAATTGTTAGACATATTTATCATTTTGAGGCAGATAATAGAAAAATTATATTGTAATTGAGGAAATTATATATAATACAAGAAACAAATTAATGTATTGTGTAGTATATTATTTATTTAAAATTATTAATTTATATATGCTAATAAAACAAAAAATACAGAATAAAAAATATGCATCACAAAAGAGTTAAAATTCTCAAAGTATGGTAAAAATGAAAACATCAAAGGAAAAAAATAAATAATTTTAAGAAAAACACACATACAACAAAAACAAAAGCAATTTTTTTTAATTAAAAAATATGTGCAATTATAAAGTGGCAATTAAAGTTACAGTGTATAAGTTCTCGCTCCTTCTAAAATACCAACATCTACGATGTAGAACATGCACAGTAAGGATTCAATTATAACTGACGAAATGATTTTGATATATCAACATAATTAATCCTATTAAAATCAAAATTTCATATGAAAAATCATTCATTCAAACGTTTTTAATTTCAATTCAAACAAAAAATTGTACGCTCGACTTTAAATTTTCTCCAAATTTTTATTTCAAGGCAATATTTTTATTTAAAGGCACACAATATGGTGATATATCAGCATATTGTGTATCTGATATATATCTTTGTCAGGTTCATGATATAAATGTATGTCATGCTCAGGATATAGAGCTATGTCTTCTTTGATAGATCTATATCAGGTCTATATCGAGAATCTGATATAGATCTTTGTCAGGTGCACGATATAGATCTATGTTTTTCAAACTATATTAAAATAATTTATTGTCCCAAGTTGTTGTCCTTCAAAGTAGAGATTATTCACATGGAATCAAATACATATTCGGCTGAAAAATTAAAGATTTTATCAATTAACATCATAAATAATTTGCACCATATAAGACGAGATCGTTCTATATCATAGTTATGACATCTGATATTCCTCTGACATTTCGATATATAACGATATGGTCCAAATATTGTACTATATCGTTGTGCTACTGGGGTTATTCGATTTTTTCCTTGGGTGGAGTGACATTATCGTGTAAGTTCCGAATTTCGCCAACACACGATTCAATCATCGCTTTCATGTTTGTAGCGATTTCCAACTTCAATGATTCAAACAGTTCATTAAATTCACTTTTAGTTATAAACGAGCAGAAATTATTTGTGATCGGTGAATTCTTGTTATTCAGACCTAAATCGTCACGCAACTTGGTAAACATGTCTGTGATCTCAGCTTTGGTGATCCAATTTGACGTATCTGGCATGTTGCTTTGCTGTATCGATGATAATTTCGCGTTTTGAGAATTTTTTCGATTTTCAAAAATTTTACATGCATTGGCTAATGTTATGTGATTGACACACTTAAAATCCAAAATTTTTTGTTCCTGTTTAAAGAAATCACATGATCTGTCACTCGCTGCGTGCTCTTCCATGCAATTACTACATTTCAATTTTTGAGAAACACAAGTTTCGGTGGGATGGTTTTCTGAACATTTTCCACACACAACAATAGCGGCAGAACAATGCTTCATTGCATGGGTATATTTTTGGCATTTTTTGCATTGTCGAGGGCTATCAATAAATAGTTTTATGTTGCGGCGTTCAAGCCATAAAATTATTTTTTCTGAGAGGTAGTTTCCCAACGATTGAATGAGTATTGTGGTTGTTGGCTTATACTTGAAACGACGTATTGATAGAACCATCATATCGTTTTTTTCCTCAATTTCGTCAGCAACATTTCCTATATCTTCATCAACTTCGACGTCACGCAAGAGAAATCTTGATGACAATTCCTCCAGCATGAATTTTGGATTAACTGCAATACCCATGATTGATTTCAAGTCTAGAAGGTCACATGCTGTACTAATGTTCGTTGTTTCGATTATTGGGTCGCTCTTTCCTGTGTATTTCACAGCCTGTAGATCTTTCGATGATCGAACGCTTTCGGATAATGCCTGGATGAAGACTTTCGGTTTCGACTTCGGAAACTTGGTATCAATCGGAACCAACATGATATGAAACGTAGAAAATCCTAGAAAGTCCGTTTTTTTTTAAAATGTCCATATTTGAATGATTGGTTTGGAAAACACATGGGTCATCCACTTCCATGTTTGTATTTCTTGATGTTTCACCACATTTCCTATCTATCACAAAATAAATTCCTAGTTGAGAGCAAACGAAAGAGGGAGGGGGAGACAGAGGGAAAAAAACCCACAAAAAAAAACAAATTTGAATAAATACGATTCAGACAAAAAAAAAAAAAAGAAACATTTTCTTTCACAAAGGATAAACGGTTTTTATCGCAGCGAACACTCGAGCGTCCTCCCTTCAAGTTATCGATCTGCCGGTTTTTCCCTTCAAAAAATGCTTGATTAAAGCTGCGGTTCTTCAATGTAATTTATATGGGCCCATAATTAATTTAAAAATATCCTAAACTATATGAATTGACGCAATTGGAAATTTTAAGACAATAAGAAGACATACATATTAATTTTCATTTTCGTGCTTGAGAAGATACATATAAAATATTGACATCAATGTTATTGCAGGAATATCCAACTCAAAAGTAGGTCCGGCTAATTCTTTTATATTTAATTTTCTGGGCTTCATATTTCTAAGCGAACTCAATATTTCGCGCGAAAATCGAGAATTCAATTTTTAAATTATTGATGTGGCGGAAAACCCCGGTAAAAAAAATCGTTAATTTTAACATTGATTTCTATGGGGGAACATCCTGTGCTTGTCCCTCCAAGTGATACCGATGATGATTATGATGTCTATTACAAAAGCTTTATTATCATGATGTAATTTCTAACTTGGAAAGATAACTTTAATCGCTGATTTAAAGAATAAAAAGTCAAGTTAGCTTCGTTGAAAATACGTGAAAACCCGGGACATTTTTGCAAAAAGTCAGACAGCCAAAAAAAAACCAAAAAAAAAAACCAGGACTGTCCCGGGAAATACGGGATGTATGGTCACCATACTTATTGCTATTCTATTTCCCCATAAAAAGTTGTCAAATGTTGAAAAAAATTGCTAATTAGGGGTCATTAAAGTATTACGTCAGCATCGAGGGGGGTTTCGGATTTGCTGACTTTTGATGGGGGGGGGGGGTTTTAAAGGTTGCTTACGTCATCAACCACCCTTTTTGAAGATATGAAATATTCTAAGCTGTTGACGAAATTTTTCTGACAAGGGGAGGGGGGGTCAAAAATGGCTAAAAATCTGCTTACGTAATACTTGAATGGCCCCATATGGTTAAAATTAATGGGAAAAAATGCCGATGAGTATATGTACCAAGAAGGACCACAATAAATTGCAGTAAATAAAAATGTATTTCACGTAATAAATGCTATGTTATTTTAAAAAAACACGTCACAAATATGCGACTTGAACGTTTATACCAAAGTGATAGAAAAGTGGTTCCAAAACTTTTTACGTCGCGGGGCACTTTTCAGAATTGTTATTATTGAGCACTAATTTTGACAACATTTACACGTTGGTACCACGTATAAAATACAGTAATGAATCTGGTGAATTATGCACAATACATAATTTCATCCGTTGTGACCGGTGATTATGCATAGTAACCGATATAAATCAGGCGATTATGCGTAATTACCGAGTTATGCCGTTTTGTTTACAGTAACATATAGAAGGTATTCCACGAAAAGCGTCCGAAAGCGATAAAATGTTGTCCGTATCAGATAAGTAAATAAGTAATATCACATGGGTAAATAAGTAATATCACATGGGTAAATAAGTAATATCAGATGGGTAAATAAGTTCCAAAAGGAAATTATTTACCCGCTTAAATTCAGTTGATTTTTTTTGACGAATTCATTTCAATTTGACGAAAATGTGATTATTTTATATCGTCCATCAACAGACCCCTTGTCAGGAAAGCCAAAAGGAAAAGTTTACAGAAAAAATTAAGAAAAATTATAAATTGTAATAATTTAAATTGAATATTTTATACCGCCCCTCAAGAGATCCTTTCTCACGACAGCGAAAAAGAAATTTTTCTGAAGAAAAAAAAAACCGTGTGTGTGTGTATAGTATATATATATACGTATTATCTCTCTTATTTTATTTGGCGCATTTGGCATCCTGCGGCTTACATAATAAAAATTTTGTCAATGTTTGTTTTACAGATGAAGAATTTAATACTTTGCCTGATTGTGTTTAGGCATTCTATAGAATACAAGATTCATCGAAAGGCTGGTTATTTGTGGAGATGAAGATTACAAGGAAGAAAATTCATTCATTTGTAATCTTCATCTCCACAAATAACCAGCCTTTCGATGAAACTTGTATTGACAAGTGGAGAGGACGTTTCTATATTCTATAGAATGCCTGCTGGATTTCATAATTTGTGGTAACATACATTAGATTAGTCGACTCCACCTTTAACGCTGAGGCGCAAATCCCCCCCCCCCCCATAGAAATATTTGGTTCCGAGGAAAAAGGGAGCTATATCCGTTTGCAATTCCCATTTCCCCGTGGTGCCCGAGGGCATCGGTGCCGGCTTTGATTTTGAACACCACAACGCAAATCACAACGGTGGGAAGAAAATGACAACGACATTTGGTTAATGGTGTCCTTTTTTAAGCAAAATTCTGTTTTGTCAACCCTAGGGGATAATGAGCGAGCCAGACGTCTGGAAAAGTGTGCTGACTTCTCAAACATGAATTCATTGGTGACTTACGGCCCGAAATAAGGCCAGGCATCACCTTAAAATTCTGATTCTATGAATTCATAGGTTCTCCATCAGTAGGGGGTGGACGGTGGCTTTTACCGTTGGCAGTGCGGAAAAGTAATGAAAAAAACGCGCAAATTAAAATATAATGATTTAATTAAAATATATTTTTTAATTACTTAAAAAAGTTTCCTTCAATTTTCCATTGTACAACATGATGTATAATTTGTGTATGCGTGTGTCCAGAAAAGAGATGCACGAGACATTTTTTGTCACAACTTTCATGGTGCATGCAATCAGCGTTTGATCTCATTAATCGAATCATCTTTTCTTTCATGCACAAGAATCATCGTTCAGATTTGTCTTCTGTAAATATAGAATGCTAAAATGATTATTCACATGCGTTCTGGAAGTAGTAGCGGAGAGGTTTCCTGGTGTTTTCGACGATAACTTCATGGTGATAATTAAAACGTTGTGTATCTTTTCTTTTTATATTTGAAGTCTCATTTATGTATTTTTTTCTTCACAAATTAAAGTTTTATTTTCTCAGCGACTTTTTTTTTGTATTTTTTAACTACATTGATGAAACTATTGATTGATGTTTTTTATCCCTTTTATACGGCATAATATCAATAAGCTTCCTTATGGTTTTCAGCAGTAAATGAGTATAAAGTAATGGGTATAGAGCATGGGCGGAGATATCTCTATTCAAGGAACAGCCACGCTGCACACTAATTGTATGATATCAGCGGCTCTTTTTTTTGCTGAGTAGAAAAAAGACCGACAGCTAAAATATTGTTAATTGAATGCATATATTGAATGCGTCTGAAAAACGATTTTTTCCTCTCCCTATAGAAATATTTGGTTCCGAGGAAAAAAGGAGCTATATCCGTTTGCAATTCCCATTTCCCCGTGCTGCCCGCGGGCATCGGTGCAGGCTTTGATTTTTGAACACCACAACGCAAATCACAATGGTGGGAAGAAAATTACAACGACATTTGGTTAATGGTGCCCTTTTTTGGGCTGGGACCTGACTACGGCGCGGTTGAGGTTGGGGGGGGGGGAAGGCATCATCTATAGTTTTATTCTGTCAACGCACAGATACAACTGCAACCGCTGAGCGCGGTTTTTTCAACCGAGAAAATCCACATTTTTTGGGACGGTTGGGGTAACCGGAAAGCTGCCATCATGTATTGCAAAGGCTTGAGCTCCCTGACGACGGTTCGGCTGGACCTGCGGTTGCTCTCTTCCATTGTCTATTAAGTGGTTTGACAAGGAGGGTGATGGGATTTCGGATGCACTGGACAAAGGAACAGCTCTCCTTCTCCGGAGCGTTTAGAGAGCAAAGTGAGCATTGCGAGGTTGCTTTAAAATTGGCATCTAAAATTGGCGAAAAGACTTAGAATTGAAGGTTGGCGAAGAAAATCGCATTCTGCTTTTTTCGTTCAGCCATTTTTTCGTCTCGTGTTTTGTTTCGCTTGTCGTCGTTTTCTTGCTTGTTTCTGCTATTTATTTTTCTGTTGCCGTCCTTGTTATGTCATCCGATCATGGAAATAAACGGCCCTTATCAGGGCCAAATACCTCTTCTGATACGTTAGAACCAAGTACCTCTTCTAACACGGGGAATCGCTCAGAATTACGATGCAATTTGTGCGAGTCGGTGTTTTCCTGGGCAAATACCTTGAAAAGGCATATGCGAACAATCCATTCAATTTCGGATACAGCCGTGGAAAAATTGAAGTGCCCCGAATGTGAAGCTATGTTCGGTCGGCACCATGTTCTCCGCAATCATCTGCATGAAAATCATGGTCTGGTGATAGAGTCTCCTCTCCTTCTCAGGCTGCCATAAAAAAATGAGAGGAGAAGACAAATTCGAGGAACTGTATGGTGAAGTTCCATGCGACGGAAACTAATTCTTTGTTTGGCACTGTTGCACTGATAACAATAAAAAAAACCAATGAAGAAAAAATTAAATTTTTCTAACTAGTGAAATTTTTTTGCTTTCCTACATGAGCATACATTGAAACTCGGTTATAATGACATTCATAAACTAACGTGATTACGCTAAAACCGAGATGTATATTTTAGAACACTTGAATGAAATGCATTGGATCCCGATTATAACGTGTTAGCAAAAAACCAATTAGTTACCTCATCCAAAAAGAGTACAAATTACCACGGGGCCCAACCATTTATAATAAATTCATAAAAAATTAGAAGTAAAAATAATCAGACATCTGAAGGAATATATTTTTATATTTGCAAATTCTCCATATCAAACTTTTGAAACATTTATTAAAATCCTAAGTATGAACCGGGGATGAAATATGTCCCTAAGAGCTGCATTGTGTGTTTTGCTTTCATTATTCTGTCTTTTTGGTATTTATTTTTGTATCGTATATGAATGTGGCTGTCTATCTGTTGTTTTTGCAATGAAAAAAACCCATCTAGGCCAGCGGTTCTCAACCGATGTTCCGTGTGAACTCCCGGGCCGTTAACTCCAAGGGCCCCGCGGCCCTCGAGGAAAATAAAAAAAAGAACCAGTAAATTTGAAAAAAATAATTATTAATATTTTTGAGTAAAAATAAATCAGTAACTTTGATGAATAAATAAAAAATAGGCCTACGGGGCTCCGCCATAGAAATTATATACTGGGAAGGGCTCCGTGGGTCAAAAAAGATTGAGAACCGCTGATTTAGACAAAACGTTGTATGCGGGTAATATCGAAGAGTGCACTAAAACAATTTTCACACCTACCGTTCTTTTCAAGCAGTTTTTAATTTACATACACACACAAAGTCGCAACTAGGGAGAGCGGGTCCACTGTATCGAGTGCTGAACTAGAGGGGGCGCCGAATTGCCCCTTTAACACCACTCCTTCTGACCTTTCCTTATACCACCAAAAGCTTGCTAGCTCCAGTTAAAAAAGTATCCAGCTGCGGCCCTATATGTACCTTAAACCTTGCAACATACATACTGATGAACAGGGCCACAACGACATGCGTGGTCAGCCGGGGCAAGCACGCATTTTGGCGCCCCCTTTTAATATTGAAGGAGAGATGAAGGGTTAACATTTGCGCTCCTGTCTGGCTCGGAGTTCGGGGGCATCAGTCAGTGCCGTCTTAACGCATGGGCCCACCCGAGCACGGCCCGGGTGCCTCAAGAGAAGAGGGGCCTCCCAAAAATGAGATACGATTGAAATTTTCAAGGATTTACTATGTGGGGCCTCCTAAAAACCACTTGGCCCGGGGGGCCCATAATACTCTTAAGACGACCCTGGCACCAGTCCCACCTGCTCCTCTCTAGTTGCGGCCCTAATGCCGTATGTACAGGGTGTTAAGCGGGCCGGGGTAGCAAGTTCAGAGGGGCGGCAAATTTGAGTAATTCGTGGTCAAGAACTTTAAATTATAACGTGAATGGGGGCAGAGCAATTCCCCCAGCTATGATTAACAACTATGAAAGGAAAGCATTTGAATCAGGATAATAGTGATTGATCAGTTGATACTATACCAGCAGAGCCGTGAGATGGTTCCCAAGGATTGTTGAACCAACCATCGTAAGGCTGGTGTTCGGTGAATTTGTATTCGATCAAATCTGAAAGTAGCCAATCTTTGATGAACGCACCATTATACAGAAGTTCTTCCTTATATTTCAAGACTAAAGAAAACAAAAAAAAAAAAAGAAGCAAAATTTCGATTTAACGGGACATATGAATATTACGAGTATATGCCTGTTACACACTCCTACATTTTATAATTATTTTGATCAAATAGAATAAGAGCAATATATACTACAGAACTTTCTAGTAAATTCTTACATTGATCGTGATCATCGCTTGAAGCTTTGTTAGTGATAATCCCGGCCGGTGTCGAACCTGTCCGCGAATCCGATGGTTTCGTGACATAATCGGTCGAGTCATCCTTGGGAAAGCGTATCACTTGGCAGGAATGGTTCGCTATAGTTAAATACACCAGCAACAAAGGTCTAAAAAAGTGTCGATAGACTAACTTTCCAATCATTTCTGATACATAATTTGCTGTTGTACGAGATTTTGACTGATGATGATCATAAGAAAAAATAAAGAGAAATGCTTCCCGGAAACGGAACTTCCTTCTTTAAAGAAAAAGAGAAGCTCCAATTCTAACAATTCTTAGGGAATCGGGAAGTGACAGACAGATTCCGGTTATAAACTGACACGTCTCGTCAATTCTAGAGTACAGAATAGTTTCTGGGTTGTTTCTCTTAAAAAATCTAGAAAAATGCCAATTAGAAGAAAAAGATGAGAAATTGAAGTATGTTTGCGGATGACGGTAGAATTAAATATTGCCCTAATACAGTGGTTCTAAAAATTTTGTCACTCGTGACTCCCTTGCCTTGGTCAACGTTCCTACGCGGTTCCGCAGTCTAACAAAGAACCACCCAAAGCAACAAACAGGCACACGTCAATATCGCCAGCTGACCGCGACGCCCCTAAAAACCACTGCCTTAAAATATCAATGATGTCAGGATTATACTCGTTCGAAAAGGCGCTGTCATTTGTTTTCCATATCGGAAGTGAAATGCCTAAATTTTCGTGTTTGTGTAACTATCGTGTTGAAAATCTGTGAAGACATTTTTGTAAATGAGAGACCGGCTCACATTCACACCTCGAAGTTGGGAAACCAACCACAGCCGATTATCGCTAGTCCGAATTCCGAGTCCTCGCGATGTCCAGCCCACATTGAACATTGAAGGACCGGACACACCCCACTTCCCATCTCAGAGAGATATCGAAGCTTTCCCGGGGGATGGGTGTATCCGGAAATTTATTAATTTATGTGAAAATAACAATGATATACATATATAATGATATACAATAAATAATCTGGAATAAATAATCGTACAAATTGTGATCATATAGCATCATCCACAGATAATCAGTCCGTAATCGTAATAGTCCTTATATAAATAATCAAAGAATAATTTTTGTCTTGTATGTGATATAATCTGGAAGTGAGTTTATCCAATCTAGAATATAACAATCTCGGCAATCAAGCTGTAATAAGATATAAATTGACGTCTATATGTCCGGCATCTCCATTTCATTCACACTCGCCGGAAAAAGGATGAAACAGTTGACACTTGTCTTCTTGGGCGTAAATTGTATCGATTATTAGATGTCTGTGAAACAACCGATGCATGTCTTCTTGGCCGTAAATTCTCCTTTTTAATAGGTAACCGTGTTACCTCTCTTGTTGGCTCGTAAGACGGGTCCTCCGAGCGCGAATTGTGTCCCCTTGATCCCGCAGCTCGTGTCTTATTGTGGAGTTCGTTGCGGTCCAGGAATCGAATCAACCTCTGCAAACGTTGAAAGTTCAGAGGGCTATCTAGAATTCTCTTTTTCCAAGCAAGCATTCTGGACTCTGGCAGTTGGCCAAAGTGGAAGTCTCTCGTCTGGGGACACGTGGTTATATAGTGCCATAGGGAACCATTTGAACCGCAGATGCATACGCTGTTACTAGAACGTTTAAAACGCAGAAGATACACCGGAAAAGGGCCATGCTCGGTGATAGCGATTGTTTTCTCTCTAGGCCATACGTTCAAACGCCATTGAACTCGTCGTTGTATCTTGTATGCGTCCTTTGCTGCACATGTATTCCAATTGGTCTGCCACCCCTGCAACACGTCCTCTTTAAGCACCCGATGGACCAAACTCCTTGGCCAAAGTTGGTCGTCTTGAGACGGAAGTTTTGTGGCCTCCTTGGCAAGTTTGTCGGCTATTTCATTGCCAAAGATGCCTGCGTGGGCTTTAACCCAGGCCAATCGGATTCCAGCCCACAGCACAGCATCTACATCAAGAAAGTCGGTGGGGGGATCCATCGTATTATTTCAGACATTCATAGGGGTTCTCGGGTTGAGAAACGCCGATTTAAATATTAGTGTTAGTCTGGGGCGTTGAGAATGTTTCGAACCTGTGGATACTCTCCTTGAGCTTTATGTGGGAAATTCTTATTTCTGAATCAATTCTAGGGGAACTCGGACCCGTGCCACAAATTACTGTGGGTGCTTTAACACTCACAGCTCTGACTCCACTGGAGGCACTCGTAAAACCACAGCTTAAGACAAACTGCGTAATATTGTATTCTGTGTAGGGGTTGCAGGTTTGGTACAGACAGTGCTCGTGACTTGAAAAATGTTGTAAACCTCTTTTACAAACTCAGACAATAGTAGAATACTTTCAAAATAACTTTTATTTTTCGCCATTTCTTATGCAGCACTTAATACATACAGAGGTATTAAGGCATAAACCACGTACAACATAAGTATTAAACTCGCATACTGAGTGAAAAAAAAGTCTATTGTATGTACAAACCCACAATCGCTCTACACATGCATACAAAAAAGTATTCCATATCTTATTGTAATTTTTTGTCATCAAACAAAACCAAAACAAGTTATTATAAATTAATTAACAAGAATTTGCACCATTTTAGAAAATTTCTTTTACAAATCAGTGTGATCTATGTAAATTGAGCAAAAAAAAAAAGAAAAGAAAAGAATTATATAGTTTGGGTAAATATCCCCCCCTCCACAAAATAATTTCCTATATCTAACCAGTACATTTCATTTGACAACGTTCAAATTCGCAACATATGAATAGACTCTCATTGAAACCATAAGGAGATAAATTTGGCAATGGAACTAGTATAAAGTTTTATGCCGGCCACACCTAGATTATATAGGAACAACTTATCTCAATTGAAGTAAATTAAATATAATCCTATTTTTAATAAATATGATGAAAATTTTACCATTTTAACTCAACTGACCATTTACAAAATAACAACTGTCACTGTTACGTGACTGGAAAAACCTGTGGTAGTAAACATATACGACACTACAAATTAAATAATTAAATTAAAAAAATACAATGTCACAGATATAAATCATAAATTAAATTGATGTGCCATTATATACAGACGTACAGAATCTTTCACATTTGTTCTAAAACTCACTTGGAATGTTTTTAAATCATAAACGGTGGACTTTCATTGATGGGTTTTATGTCACTTGCTTACATCACTGATAATAACAACCTTGTCAGTGATATGCATCCAAAGCTGGACTCTAGTATCATTAGTTAAACAAAATTAGAGTTAAATCCTGTTTAAAGTTTGACAATAACATTAGAAAGACTCCACTCTTGCAGAAAAACGAAACTTAATTGAGAATACACGTCCCTCAATAAATTTGAAAAAGTTAAATTCACGTAACTGATATTCCTAAAAATACTGTATAGTGATTAAATTTTTTAGCTGAATGCTCATGGTCTTTTTTCATGATTCGAACATATGTTTGGGTCTGTGATATTCTATAAATGCACGGGAAAAAATTCATGGATCGCCGAAGATATGCATAGCAATTAATTGACAAGACAAAAACTTATACATTTAACTTGCCAAACAACAAAATAACAATAAAAAAACAAATATACACACATTAGATACACACTCTGTGTTACATAATGATATAATCTCACCAGCTACTTTTTTCCCCTATTAATAAAAAAACTGACATGATGCTTGAATAAAATTTTCATGATTGAAAGGTCATGTGGTAAGCGGTAATAGCCAAATGTACAAGTTTGCATTACAATGATAATGACCACTTGGCAAAATAGCTTAGAATGAAATGTATCCTATATAAAAAAAAAACCATTTCAGGACGTTTTCCTGCTCAAGAAGGATGGGCAGAGATATGGGGAGTCACAGGGGAACCAATCTTCTCCCCCCCCCCCTCCCATCAATAATGGAGTCTATTGAACTAATATAATACAGTTGATGCTCGATTTTACGAACCTCCAATTTACGAACTGCACGTTTTTACACGCTAATCTACTGGTCCCAAACAATATACTATTCCTTCTAACATCTTTCCCATTTATGAACTTTTGATTTTACAAACTATTTTTCATGTTTGTGCAGGTGTGTAAAAACTAAGGCGCTCGCCGTCGACTGTAATAGTCAAATTTTTATAAATCAAGCATAGTAGAACTCTGATTTAATAATTTTGTTAATTTTAACAATGGTATTGAAGTCTCTGTGCACGCATTTGTGAATTTGTGATCATCTTGACTTCGATCTGACAAAAATGTCCCACCTCATTTAAACTCTTTTAAAGTTCAGTAATGAGATCTGTGAAGTGGATTTGACGACATCTAAACAACATTAAAGCTTGCAGACTTGTCTTGTTCTTGCCTCAAACAAGAGCTTTTGTATTCTTAACCTTTTACAACATATCCATACATCCATCAGGCTCTAAACATATCTATATTTCCCCCCCCCCTCCCCCACTGACTGGATTGTCTTCAGCCAATCTGAAAATTAAAAAGTCATAAATGAGGGTTTTTACATTCTAAAAGGACCCAGGTGATTATATCAATATATAATATGCAGAGTATATTAAATAACTTAATCATACATTATTCAAAACTTGTGAAATAATATAAAATTTTTGACACTATATCCACGATTGTGAACTATTTTTCAAATCAACTCTTTCCCTTTAATCAAAAATTTAATGCACTAAACGAGAAAAAATAATTTATATTCACTTGGAAAGCAGAAAATTATTCTGAAAACAGCATACAAGAGAAACGAATATAATAACAATGTGTTCACATCCCCCTGTACCGTGCCATTACATTGAGCGGAATCATTGTAATGCTTAATACTTTTGCTGATGCCCATATAAGATGCTTATAGATGTCCAAATAGTTTGACATCCACAGCTGTCAACAAGCAGAAAAAGTATTGAAATATAGAAAGAGTGAAAATTATTTTTTCCACAGATGCAATTTATAACTCAACTGAAATAAGACATTATGACAGCAATATTAGACATTTCATTTACACAGACCCGCCAACCTTAGAAAGTAAAAATAAAAATCCTGTCACTTTCTTACTAAAATCCAGCACACGTACTTTTGAACATATTTATTTGCATAATAAGAGTCAAAATAAGAAATTAAACATAAGGTGACCATACTACCTATATTTTACGAAACATAGCCAAATGTATTTTTCATTATCATTTTATGCCAAACTATTCTTAAGAAATGTTTTCTCACCGATGCTTCCATGAATTTCTGATATTAACTGGACATTTTCATTATGCTAAACATTTTTTCTTTCGCAAAATCATTCTATTTGATAGCAATTCGTAGGACTCCTTAATTTTTCATCCATTGACAATTTTCAGCAATAAATTGAGAATTTCGTCCACAACTGACGATATCTGGTATTCCCCAATATTACATTTTTTTTGTCATTTTTGCTATGAAATATGATCAACATTAATACATAGAGAAAATACGGTGTTTGAATCATCTATCAGTCATTTTATGATTAAGCATACATAAAAAAAAGTTTCAACATCAATGGGCCACCATGTTTGTTTACGTTCACAAATTTGCATAGCTTTGACCACCTTTCATTACAGGCTACATCGCCTGGAGGTGGTGCAATGCCAAAAGAGCTTTTCATGTAATGTGGATGGGGATCACTTTCTAAAATAACAGTGGCAATAGAACATAGCTAACTCAAAATATATTATTTTCTTCATTTTTATTCTTTTATGTTGATGGTAATTACTAAAAACCAGCAATATATAATTGATGATCCAGAAGCCCTGTGAATGTAGTGAAATCCAGCATCGGTGGGAAGTTGGCAGCTCTGACTACTGAATTTGCAATCAGTGTCAAGGAAAACCTATTAAAGTATCAACTTGAAGAAAAACAAAAAACCTATGCCATACATAATTTATCTATACAGAAACAGATCATTCATGACATTATATATTCATCCTTTCCTCAAACCTTAATTTTCAAGAAATTTTTTGACGTGAATACATCTGAAATCTGCCTACATTATCAAAGAATCAAACCTAATGAAATCATTCTCGATATGTTTTGTAAAATTTAAGTTAAATGTTTAACATAGAAAGAAGGCCGTGGTATTAACGAGAATTAAAAAAATATTAGATGTCTCACACAGATTGCATAATTTATATGTCTGCCCCCCCTCCTTTACACTCCACATTATACAATGAAAAAGTTATAGAATTGCCAACAACACCACTTGCTGTCAGATCAGATAAGACCTGGGCTCTGTTCCTTCCGGGATATAAGCCGTTTACCTGTGTGGGTTGAGCCATGCTGGGGACCAGTAACCCCACTTGCTAGCAACAATGGTAATTTAGTACAATGAAATCTAAGAACACTGAATGAAACAGAAACCAGTCTTGAATGGAATCAAAAGATAGTCCCATTGATGATTAGTGCTTTGATACATACCTTTATAAAACACATACCTGTCTAAAACGGAAAAATATTTTAGTCTGGTGACGTTACGTTTCATATTTCATACAGGTTGCATTGTATCTGGGGGTGGGGAGGGGAAGTTCCTCTGGTTAATAGAGTAATTGAAAAAAACTGCCTTAGAGTGAAAGAGACAAAACAAGTGTTGAATAACAGTTTACAAGACCCTCTATGCTTATCATAAAAGCAAAATACACAAAGTTTGTGAAGTTTAAGCAAAATTTAATGGTACGAAGCTCATAATGTTTTGCCAATATTAAAAAGCCCAAACAGACCTACATAAAGATCTTATAAAGACAAATCTAATGATAAATTGTTCATTGCAGTACTAAGTACATGGGTCTATGAACAAAGGATAAAAGAGAAATAGAGGGACATGGGGGGGAGGGGAAATCATAACTAACAGCAATGATACTTTTATGGCTGATTTGGTTATATAAATTCTATTTGACACTTGTGATTCTATAGAAAAGCTTAAAAACATATTCATATAAAAACTGGTGGCCATGGCATGACAAACATAGTTGCTTTCATTTTTTGTTCGCACGAAAATCTTAAATAACAATACGATACTAATAGAGCATCATGGAAAGAGTGTTAAGTAAGCACAAGCTTTTACACGGGTCCCTCCCCCAATTTTCTGAAAGCACATGTTTTGCATATGATTCAGCATTTAACCACATTACATTATAAACATCAAAAAAGAGAACAATACAGACAATATACATGCATTATCACTATGTACTTAGACATGTACATGGAAGGCTGGGTTAGGATAAGTCATCTTTTTTTTCTCCCCTCTCTCTCGTCCTCTTCAACCATTCAGCAAATAGGCTGGTACAAAGCCTAGAGATGCCAACTTGATAGACATTTTTTTTCTGTGACACCTATTCGCTTAAGAAAGGAAGAAGAACTGCATCTCATCTGAAAATGAGATAATTAGATCGAGTATTCAAACGGACCATGCATTTTGCCTACAGCATAAAGTGTCGTGATTTTTTAATGTCTCTCTCATATTCCATTACATCCACAATTCGAAATTGGAACTCAGTTGATTCTAAACACTGAAAGGAGTTAGATTTAACTCCTGCCGAATGTAAAACAATATATATGCTTTGCAACTAGCCACAGTTCGTTCATCTGTGACAGTGACAGAACTATCGTTAAAGTGATGCCAGCAACCTGTGAATACAATAAAAAAACAATTATAAGCAAAAAAAAAAACAACTTCAAAATTTTTATGGTAACAGACAAAAATATATGCAGTGTAATAACATTACCACAAATCCTTGATTAAACAGATTCTATAGACTTCTGATTTAACAGACAAAACTTCGAGAATTTTTATTTCAATTTGCTTACTCCAATAAAATCCTGAACGAGCCCTGTTTAAACCTTTATCAATTTGTTATGTATATTAAGTTTTCTAAGCATTAAGAGTTTAAATTGCCATTGTCATCTAGATCAGTGTTTCCTCAACCTTTCTGAATCTGGGGACCAGTAAAATGTCTAAAACTATTTGACAGACCACAAAGTTACTATCATGATGGTGTCCTGTATTTGACGGGACTGTCAGAATGGCCAGATTTTTGGCTGTTCCAACTATTTTATAAACTTGCCCTATTTTTTCTTCACTAAAGCTTATTTCAATTTATAATGCTTACTAAACTCACGCATGATGATAATTTTATAGCTTACAAATCATATTACGATAGATATGGCTACATTTAAATTAACAGCAATTTACAGTAGTCTCATTTCCTAAGCATTTGTAATTTTTCAGCAGTGTTAGCAACTATTGTTGATTTTACCGACTTCTGACAACGTTTTTGGTGACAATCAACAATGTCCTGTATTATGCCATATTTAAGATCCTAGCTCCCCATATTTTACTTAATAAAATATGGTCACCAAGTCATGACAAATGCTCTTTTCAAGAAATGCATCGTTTCCTGCAATTTGCAGCAGCCCTTTATTTCAGCAAATTTGTCATAAATTAAATTTTTTACTACAATTAGGGATGTCTCGTATTTAGAATAGAAATTTCAGGCATTTTCCTCAATGAGGTGACGCCAAGTATGAAGCTGTAATTTTTATTTGAACTATTTTAATAATACCCTCAAAAGGATATTACTAATATCAATTACACCAATTGAATAATTTTACAACTAATTTGGAAGTATTTTAGTAAGTCTGTCTGCAAATCACAGGGAGAGAAACACTGATCCAGATTCAACTGATTCATATATGTACTTTTCTCAAAGTTGGAAATGATTGTATAGAAAAAAAAAAATCGTGCATAAAACATAGAAGTGCTACAGGATTCGGCCGGATAAAACATCAAGCCGACCATCGTCATTTATCATGTTCTCATATAGAAGAAGATAATAAGCATGCCTTTCCCTAATGGAAAAACTGCAATCAATGCTACACAGAGCCTGAAACTGATTTCTAAAATTTCAAGATCCGATTTCCAAGTAATAATAAAGAGAGCAGAGAGTAATTATGATGTAAATGGTATTGAATAATGGCTAGGTAAGGGATACCCAAAAAGCCCACCGCCGTGGTAGAACAAAATATTTTTTGGGATAAAACATAATTTAACAGTCAGGACAGTAGTGTGCCTTCTCTGGGCCAACTTTTCCTTGGGGCACCTCTTAAAGGGTTATTATTAGAGCCCGGATTATATGCAAATGCATATGTGCATATGCATTTGCATATTTTGGCCTTTTTTAGCATTAATGCATATAAATACATAAAATTGAAGAATTTTCAGAATAAGTGCATATTTTTGGAAGTTTATTTAAGCGTAATCACTTTTTTATGATTTTTCAAGTAAATATTGCTAATAATGCTGTAAAGCCTCTCTTTTGCGTTCACAGGATAAAAAAATTCGTTCGTAAAAGAGGGGTGGCCGTTGACCAGGGATTTGAAATGTATACTTCCAATATACAAGGGGAAAATATTAGTTGGCCGTAAAAGAAGGGTGACTGCATTTGACAGGTCTCCGATAGGGGGGGGGGGGTTTACTATTATTTTTATAACATTGGAAAATACGAACAACTCTACTAATTCACTAAATTCCACCTGCTGCACAAAAACCAAACATCATGTATTCTATTATTAAGGCTATTTCTGGAGATATGTAAAAAAGCGTTCAATTTTTTCAGAAATAGTGTTGAAATTCTTTTGTTACTGGTATTTCGTTACTGAGCAGCTACAACAAACTAGAAATTAAAAATGCCTAAATGAAAAATGTGTAGAAGTTTTTTGCATATGCAGGTATATGGGGGGGGGGGGAATATTTTTTGTAAATTAAATATGCACTAAGGAATAGAAAATATTCATTTTAAAACTTTTTCATGATTTTTTAGTGTATATTTTGGTCATTTGATCAATTTGATCATTTTTGTCACACCACGGTCATTTTCTGCACACGAGGGCTAATTAGACCGGGACCTACAATTTATTGCCGATTCCGAATGGCAGGCTTGTTTTTTATAATCGTCGAGAGGTTTGTGCGCTAACCCCTCGATGGAGGACTCCCTGCGGTAGCAATTTTTGCTGTGGTCATGTCGCCATTTTTTGTTGTACCCCTGTGTCAGGAAAGTTTTCTGACAAGGACGAACCGGGTATCGAACTCGCGACACCTCTAAACATCCTTTGGAACTTTAGGCGGGTATCTTACCGACCTGGACTACCGCGCCCTGTATATTTTGGGTTTTAATGCATATTTTGGCATTTTCAAGTGCGTATGTTACCTTTTTTTTTAATGCATATTTTATTTTATCTTACCAACCTGGACTACCGCGCCCTGCACATTTCGGGTTTTAATGCATATTTTGGCATTTTTGAGTGCATATTTCAGCATTTTCAAGTGCGTATTTTAGCATTTTTGAGTGCATATTTTGGCATTTTTGAGTGCATATTTGCATATTTTTAGAGCATATTTCGTCACTTTTTTAGTGCATATAATCCGGGCTCTAGTTATTATTATGCAAAACAAATATCAACTTTTGCAAGGGTCCACATTAGGGTCGGGGCCCAGGGGCAGTGTTCCGGTTGCCCCAGCTTAGTTACGGCCCTGTTAACAGTTATAGGGCTGTAACTCCCAACTAATGTGCCATGGCACTTGACGACAGAGCAAGGTTGCCATACAATATGTATGTAAAACTAATATAATTTCCAATGGTGCAGTGAACAGATTTATTCATCTAAAAATGATTGACACTGATAAAGTTGCAGCAAAATGTTGTCGATATTTGGGCTCACTTTGAAGGGGGGAAAAGATCAACCTTAAACAGACACCCTTCCATGCTATTAACAACACAAAAGGGTTTTATTAGTTTGTTAAATCAGGGACTACCTTATTTTTAATACAAGCAGGTAAGCATTTGACCTGCTTTGAATAACATTGATTACGAAAGCTTTCATTGTTTAAAAAAATCTTGTTTAAGTCGATCAACTTTGGAACAGAAATGCTGATTTCTCATTGTTTTATAAATTTAGCCTTTTTTGAATTCTGAAAATTAAAAGGAAAGAATCATCCAAACCTTCATGTGTTGCATAGGCTGTATAGTGTCCAGCTCCAGCGCTGCAATAAAAGGAAAAGTTGCTTTACATATTTGAAAAATATTGATTCATAAACACAGAGTATTCCTTTACAAAGCAGTTTTAATGTTTTTCATTTTTAGAATATGAAGGGAAAAAGTGAAAAAACTCAAGGACTTCAGGATGATATTTTTCAAAAATGTTAAAAAATAAATTTGAGTAATTTTCAAGGCTGGTCTATTATTACTGCAGCAATTTAATACCATTTCATCCCACTTAAAAAAGTGTGTGGTATTAAAGTATTTCAGAAACTAATCGTGTAGATGTTACATTAAAGTGCTATGCATTAAAAATGTGCTGCCATCCATTTTGTGAATTACAATGTTGAAATGAATATATTTTTGCAATGTTGGGGGCCTGTAGCTTTTGCAACATCATGTTAATATTTTTCTATGTTTCTAACTACCATTTGTGCAGAAAAGAATTTTGTAAGGCATTTTGCACAAGCTAAAAATATTTAAAAATTATAAGAAATTGTGCTGAATAGATTGGTGGTAAAAATGCATTTGAAAATGTGTTTCGAGAAAACACTTGTTCCAATACAAGGAAAATTTTATTGATTATATTTCAGTCCCCATATTGATTTTTTTATTACTTAGAAATAAGTTTTAGAGAAATATACAATGAACTCAGTGTACAGTGGAGAACCTCCTATAGAATGCTCACCTCCGAACAGGAGATGTATTTTAATGAAACGGAAGGTATCAGCGACGTGTATAAAGTCCAATGATTATATCAGGATATCAAAACATAATGAAACTTGGGTTCTGGGCAGAAAGAGAGAGACAGCAGCTTCACAGTATGCCTTTTATTGCCAACACACAGCACCTTGTTAGCATGGCTTTGATTGCCCGGTTCCGCGAGCATTGCCACACACAAAAGTATCTGAATAAATACACAGCAGTATATCTTTTGGATAAATATTGAGGTTAACCTGAGCACAAGGATTTCCTAGCAAGGGCCAGTTGCTTTTCTAGTTCCATAAGAGGGACATTTGGGACGTCATTTTTAAGAGGGTTTCTCTTTATATAACTAGCATAAACAATATAAGCCATAAGTCAATGGACACCAGAAGTTCAAAGATTTTTTCGAATTTCTAGAAAAATACTCGAGTTATTCTGAAATTTTAGTCACCTAAATCCTATTCTTATACTCACAATTTCCAGTGAAAATTTCTCCTAAATTTACTTGGAATTAATGAAAAAAAATTTAATAAGAAAAATTTTTTCCCATCAACCCTGTATCAGAAAAAGCTGTGAATGTTTCTTTTAAAAAAATGCTGCCATAGCCAGATAACTGGTTTAGATTGGTACCACCAACTTTTTAACCACTGAAACATTTCTTACATACGTTGTCGGGTGTAACTATTTCCAAAAATAAATGCTGTGTATAACTACTTTATAATTATCAGATGACAGTACAAGTGTGGGACAACTAGTTTTTTTAGATATGTTAACCCTTTCTATGGTCATGTGGGAAGTATACTTCCACTTGAAGTTCCTTCCCACGAAATTAATCTATTTCTAAATGTCCAAATTGTAAGATATTCTACCACCTCTCATCAGAGCTAAAATTTTTTATAACTTTAGAAACAACAAAAAATAATAACTTATGAAAATAGTTTTAAAAATTGATTAAAAATAATTTAGTTTTTTAAAATTACTCTCATTTAATAAGATCTAAATGAATTTCTTTTCTTAAATCAATCTTAGTCCTATAAATAATTAAAAAAAGATTATAACTAGAAAAAATGGCCCTTTAAAGGGCTAATTAATTTAGTTAAAAAATATGCAATTCAGTTAGATCAGACTCGCCAACTTTTGGCATCCATAGACCTGATTAAAAGAACTTTTTTTAATCAATTAAGAAAAATTCCACCCCCTCCCCTCAGACAGGTTCTGCATTGCCCCCGATCAGAATATAATTCAATATCAGTTTTTCTCCATGCAGAATAGAGAAATCACTTCTACATACTGTACATAAAACATAAGTGTTTCCTTTCGTGGATGCTATCAGTGATTGCTTTCAGCAACCAAGGTCATCCCCTGATAAATGATTCCCAATAAATGCTAAGTAAATAAAGCCACATCTTTGCCAGTTGCTTAAATGTGGTCACCAAAAGACTTTTCTTATGGCTGCTCTCTATAGGTGTTTTCCCTAACGGCGAGATGGTAGTCATTGACAACACGACGTGAAAACTCGTGGAAAATTTTCTGCCAAAATCCGGAGAGTTGGCAGGTCTGGGTTAGATGTTTGCTACTGTAAAAGTGTTTACTTCATCACACTATTGTGTAATGCAGTAAAAAAACTGCTTTTTTTAAAAAGTTTATTTAACAATGAAATAGTACATAATAATGTTCTTTTACAACATTTGAATCTTTTACAACAATTGAACTTTTACAAAATGTTCCCCAAACAAATATAGAACAAATTATGTGGCTTTATTTGTTGTAAAATAAACATTTATCATTATTTAACATATTCAAATTGGTATATTTTATTTATAAGTGCGCAGTGCTGAAGAAACTTTCAAGTACTTAAATCGCTGAGTGATAAAAAATTGTAGAAAGTTTTTTAGGCCTTAATTATAACTGAAAGGAGCAACCAAAAACATCTTCATGATAATTATTTCATTTTTTCCATAATGTGGTACTGAAAGGGATTAGAATGAAACCATACAATACCTTTCATCAGGGTTGGTAAAAAAACCGGGTTTTTTGTTTTAAATAGTATTAACATTAAAAACAATGAAATTTCTGAAAAATCATTCAAACTTCTAATAATTAACTAAAATAAAATGTTTATTAATATAATTAACACTATTCCCATGCTAATTAATCAGTAAATATTTCTTACATTTTAACAAAAACCAACTTTTGCAATTTAATTATTTTTTGCTTAACTCAATGGATTACTGTGTGTTTGAAAATTCTTTCAATGTTATTATTAATCATATAGTATGTAAAGGTTTTTCTCCAGTTACTTTTAGTATGCTTAATTATGCAGCTATTTTGCAAAAAGTAATAAAAATTAGGTGAATATAATGTATTTAATGAAGCATAAATAATGCAGATTAATTAACAATGACTTACGATATACAGGGTGATTATAACTAAGGTTCTGATTTCAAAACACTGTAAAAAAAGAGCGATGGTCAGAATGACTTGAAAATTGACATGAATATTCCTGAAGAAATGTAATTTTATTTGGTAAAGGGGAAAAAATACTTAAAAATGTAAAATTAATGACATCATCCAACATGTGGGAAATTTGCTCGCAGAATGGAAACGATAGCCAGTCATGGCAGAATGATACCTTAATTATAGCATTTCACGATTTCATAATTCATGGAAACATCACAAAAAACGAAGTAATTGAACAAATAGCTACAACTTACTTAAGAAGTGTTAAATATGTTGTCCAACAAAAATTGTTGTTCAACAACAGAATCGGAGTATGCCATGGTCATGATGTGGATGTGCTTGCAATTCAGCTTCATTAAACCAAACGCCCCCCCCCCCGTTAATATTCCTGAGGAACTTCTAACATATAGGGGGGAATGTGCTGGAGATTGCAATTCACCAAAGTTTGCAATCTGACCACTGTTTATAACATTTTGAGGTACCCCCACAGCCAGAAGTTGCAAGGGTTAAGGTGCATCCTGTCAAAATGGGTCTTCAGCAGCTGCTTTGCTGGTATTGCAATGTGCATCTTGATAGAAGTTCTATCCACACACTGATGCTGTGGAAGTGCTGAAATGATGTGGTTGCACAAAATATTATACTGCTGGCCAAGTACAGCATCATCTACTTGCACATTTTGCACTTTTTTTCCTTTTGCAAAAGAAACTTCCATTGCTTCAGGAGTATCCATACAAATTTTCAAGTCATTCTGATCAGTACTTATTGTATAGTTTTGGAATCAAAACTTAAATTATAATCACCCTGTATATAGCTGATTATTATTCATAAATCTGTCACTACTATACAGTAGAACCTTGATTAACTGGGCTTAACAGTGTGAAAGTATAAAAAAAACAACTATTGAATATTAAGACTGGGAGATATACAGTAGGAGATGTGCTACTTCTTATGGGAAAGAAAATGAAAATGTATGTGAGGTAATGTAACTACTAGTACACTGGTCTTTGTCCTTTAAGGACAGCTGGTGTCTTTATTGGATTATAGGACCACCTGCCCCTAGCATGATGGTGTCACTACTGTTGCTGCTTCTTTGTGAATAGAAAAAGAAACCCTGTGAGATAATACACCACTACATTTAGATGTGTGATGCTATCCTTATTCATGAATTTGCTAAAGATAGAGCATCAGAATGTAGCCAAAGGTTAGAAAATATAGTAAGAATGAGAAATTTTGGCTTCTGTATACAACTTTAAATAACTAAGATACTTCATATGAAAAAATATATATATATTCTGGCCACTTTTATGAGACTTTTTGAAAAAAAACCACTTATACCATCTTATGTCATTTAAAGATATACCATCAGAATGTACCCCAAGGATGTAAAATGGGGTAAAAATGAAACATTTTGGCTAATAATGAACCAATATGATATTTTTCACGGGAAAAAATTATATTTAGGCAACTTTTATTTGATTTTTTGAAAAAAACCACTTGGTTAAAACCAAGGTTTAAACCAAGCAACCCTGCCTTTCATGAAATTGGAATTTGGAGGAAGTAATTTTTAAGTATGTGTACATGCATAGAAGATATCAATTTTATTTTTTCAGAATTTGATTTCCAACTACATAGAGCAACTTTTGTGAAAATTACAGTTGAACATTATGAAAAAACAGAAGGATACAGACGATGCAGTGAACTCTATTTAAGTTGCTTCCTTAAAGTAGTTGGATGATGAGGGATTTTCCACAAAATGTCTTTTTGGTTATTTTCTGTCATTTCTAGTTTGAGAATAAGCTCAACATTATGGAAATAAGTGAAGACGAGTGTCCAATGCAAATATAAGAGAAGTTTTTAAGCTTAACACACGTGTATTTATGTCAAAATGAAAAAACTGAAGGAAATAATCAAGTGACAGAAAATAATGGAAATATCAGTTTGTGGAAAATCCCTCATCATCCAGCTACTTCCAGGAAATGACCTTAATACAGGTCACTATATTGTGCACATCCTTCTACTTCTTCATGATATATTCAACTGTAATTTTCCTAGAAGTTACTCTATATCAGGGGTTCTTAATCATTTTAGTTCTACAGACTCCTTGTGTCAGTAGAGAGGCGGGGAGGTTCTTGGATTAAAATTTGTGAAAAAAATCTGATGTTTCCGAAAGAACAAAAAAATGTGAATGTGTGTGAGCAATAAATAAAATAAAATCCACATTATATGCATATTTTAAACACTTTCCGCTATATACCATTTTATTTTTTTTTTACATAAACAAAATATTTTACAAATTTGATGATTCAAAGACCTACTTCTGATGAGGTTAACCTTTATGGCTAGTGACAAAATTTCTTTCAGAGTTGATGGAAGAGTTTTTTTTTGCCAGTGCATATCTGTGCAAAAAGCAATGAGAGACAATGACTTGAGGAGCTTTTCACCAGAAGTAGTGAAACCAGATTTATTACCAAGCATCACAGGAGCTCTATCAATCCAAATTGAATGAAGTTTCTCTTTCCAATCAAAATTTTGTCTGTGAAAAATGTTTTTAACATTTCGAAAACATTGATAGCATTTGTAGTTTCTGGAAGATGCACACAAAATAAGAAATCTTTGATAGCTCCAACATGCCCAGAGAGAAAAAAACAAGAAGCTGGCAACATTGAGAGATGTCTGTAGTTTAATTCAACTGCATACTGAAGGGAAATAACAAAGCTGATTCCTTGACGAAATTATGAATACACTTAATTTCATTCAGTGTATGAAAAAATGTATTCAGTTGAATTTTCTCTCAATCAAGCTCATGGACCCCTGGTTACGAAACCCTGGTCTATATGTCTATATAGTTGGCAATCAAATTTTAAGAAAAAAAATTAATCTTTCACACACACATGCATGACCAAAAATTATTTCTTCAAATGCACATATCTCATTAAGATCATACGGTTTCATTTTAAATTTCAGTATAATATATAATTTTTACACTGCCAACTTCTTTGTGAGTTTTGTAAACTTTGAAAACTCCACTTGTTACCAACAAAAACTGAGATGAAAATTAGAAACATTTATATATCTTTGTGAAAATATATGTAATTTTCTCGAAAATGGGTAAATTTAAAATAGTAGGTAAAAAGGGTGATAAATTTTTTTTTCTTATTTATTTTTGTCAGTCCCTTACATGACCAGAATTTCAGAGCAATTCATTGAGCACTTGTTAGAAAATCCAAAAAATTTCTGAACTTTGAAGTATCCACTGATGTATGGCTATTGCTATTATTTACCCTCTAATGGGGCCTAATTGATCTGACAGATTCACACCCAAACAAGTTTTCAATAGTAAATTTGTATTGTGCCCCATAAAAGGTTAAAGCTTATACATACTTAGTTCACAGATGCTTTTCTATATTGAGAATAAAATTCATTTACCCAGATCCATGGTGTACTATCACAGCTGCTAAATCATACAAAGTGCTACCACATGAAGTTCCGCGAGTTTCAGGCTACAATAATCAAAATCATGTGTTATACAAGAACCATAAAATAAAGAATCGAAAAATATGAATCAAAATGGAAACTCACATTTTTCTTAATTCAGTTTACATTATTTGAACCACAATATATAGCAAAAGATATTTAATAATCAGAACTTATTTTCATTATATTTACATATCTCTCAGTTGCAAAGAGGATTGAAGTTCAACAACATAGATATACCCGAAATGCCTTGAAAGCAATAGCCATGAGTACAAAGATTAACAACTGGCTGTTGCGAAGATGAATTTTTGAAAAGAGAAAATTCAACTTTGTGGGGAATCAACCCCACGTCCTTTCACTTTGCGGGTGAACGCCCTAGACCACCAGATTACAAAGGCAACAAATCTCTCTATCTTTCCTTGGAGCTTGTGTGCACTGAAAGGGACTGTACATGGATAGCCTGACTGAAGCCAAGCTCACAACTGCTGATGCTGCTACCAGATGAAGACTTATGAAAGGATGACAGGATGTCATTAGCATTTAATAGCTGGCTGATGTGAAGATACATTTTGAAAAGAAAGAAAATTCAACTTCTCCTACAGGGAATCAAGAACTCTCTTTCTCTTTCCAAAATGTATCTCTCTCTCTTTCTTTCTTCGCAACAGCCAGTTGTTAAAAACCTTCGTATGTATAGTGGAGAGTGACAATCTTTTTGTAAGTCGCCATCTTGTAGCAGCATCAGCAGCTATGAGCTTGGCCTGAGACAGGTCCAGTCTCCATGTACGGTCCCTTTCAGTGCACACGAGTTCCAAGGAAAGATTGAGAGATTCTTTGCCTTTGTAGTCTAGTAGTGTAGGGTATTCACCCGGAAAGTGAAAGGACATAGGTTTAATTCTCTGCAAAGGTAGTTGAATTTTCTCTTTCTAAAAATTCATCTTCGCACACAACAGCCAGTTGTAAAAAACTTTTGTATGTATAGTGGAGAGTGATGTAATCCTATCAATAGCCATAAGTATTTCAAATCTATGAGAAGTTCCTTCCTCAGTAGTGAAGAAAATTTAATAACCTAAAAATGTGGAGAAAAAAAAAAAATATTTTACAGCAGAGACTGCTGAGGCTGCTCATTTGTCAGTGAAAACAGTGTAACTTTATTGAAAGCATTTGCATGAATTTGATTTTGTTTCTCGACATGAGAGCAATATCTGCTACCAGAAGTTTTTCTACTTTTTTGGGATTTTAAGTTTTCTCGTTACCATGGATGAAATTTGCATGATTCGAAATGCATACAGCTATTGTTCTCAGCTACCGTGGTGGTCAAGTGGTCATAGTGACGGACTCGCATCGAAAGGATTCATGTTCAAACCCCACCATCGCCGCAATGGTGGTTGGCTGAAGTTGGATTTCTGCGGTTCCCAACTTCTAGGTGCGAATGTGAGCCGATCTCCCCGTTAAAAAGCCTCACAGCAGAGAGCAACAGCCCTATAATGATACAATTATTCATTACACTTCACTCACTATGATTTGAGAAAAAAACTCATAGCTTTTTAAAAGAATCTCATTGCAGATGGCAGCACTATACATAACAAGCATTACACAGAAAAAAATTGAAATTTTCTTCAATAGAAGGTTCATTCGGAAGGTTCACTATACGTACACACGCATTCCAACATGTACCAATTTGTTATAAGTTCCGCAGAGGAATATGGACGAGGTGCATGTATGGTTTAGTAGTAGCTATTGTTCTCACAGCATTTCTGGTATATATTTACATTGTTGATCATCTATTTATTCCATCTTTCATTTATCCAAAAAATAAAAGATCATTGTCATCTAACAATAGTTTATATAGGGTGTCCTGTAAGTGCTTTTGCAGTCTTTATCTCATCAACCGTCAGTCATAGAGATATAGTTTGTTTTAGAAATGATTAAAAAGCATTCAAACATTACCCTGTGCCAGTTTTGGGAGTTAAAATACACAGTGTGTAACAAAATAAGAAATCTCAATTTTTATACGATTACTCTTCCCCCGTCCTCTACCTTCCAATTAGAAAGTTGGTGCCCTGTATCTCCTGAGGCCAACTGAAAAAAATTTCATGTTTCTAAGCGCAATATTCGCTAAAATATTTGAGTTCAAAAATTCAAGTCTTCGAAAGAACAGCATAAATGAGGGAAAGGATTGTTGTCTGTTAGGTTTTGCTGTTCTTACATAACTTTTCTCCGATTTATGAATTCAGATATCTTAGTGAATATTGCACTTAAAAACGTAGAATGCTTTCTGTTGGCCTCAAGAAAGACAGGGCAACAAATATCTAATTGGGACATTAGAGCAGAGGGAGACCATGTAAAAATTTAGATTTTTCTATTTTGTTACACGCTGTATTTTCACTTTCAAAATTGGTACAGGTTAATTTTTAAACGAATGAATTTTGAGAAATTTCTAAATTTGAATGGTACCTCTACAACAAATGGCTGATGAGATAAAGGCCGCATCAGCACTTAGGAATGACACCCTGTATAATGAGTAACAGGAAATCAAAATTTAAGATGCATAATTTATTGATTTTGATTTTATTTTTTACCGTTAAACTGAGGGGGAATAAATATCAAGTCAAACATGAAATTTGCCAAAATTTCACATATTCATAATAATACCTTTGTAAATACATAACTAAATAATACTGAACAACAATGGAATTGCATCTAACCTGAAAATATACAATTCCAAATGGTGAAGACTAATTTCCTTATGAAAAAGTTTTATCTCTTGTTTTTGAGATATTACCGTTAACAGTTAAAAAGTGTTTCATGACCATTATTGTATAGTAAAAAAGTGGTAAGGACTACAATGTTACCAGGAAAAAACAAACTTTGATGCTGGTTCACCACAGTTGGATAATTTTAAGAGATGCTCCTTATGTCCAGTACAAGCACAATGCAAAACGAAGTACATGTCAGACACTTATGAATGAATAAATTTTCATATGAAGAATTTACCCCTCCATGTATTTGTGTTGTTTTTATGTATATTAATGTTGTGCATCTATATGTATATTCAAATTTCTGTATATTTGTGTTGTTTTTTCTTGTATTTATTTTGTGTTCTATATACTTATGTTAATATGTGTGCAATAAATGTGCAGTTTCAGAGTTTCACAGCCGATCTAGCTTATGGTCAAATTAGTGTTCAGCACACAGAATTACATAAGAAATTACTGTTTTTATTTTGAATGCAGAAACTTTGCCAAAATTTCTTGTTCAGTGTAATTGGTATCAAGGAGCAAAAAAAAGAGAGGGAATAGCATGAAAGAATGAACACCAGGGCTCTGCCACCGGACTTATCCCGTTGCCGAGATCTCTTCCAGTACAGCTTCGTGGCAGAGTCTGGAACAAAGTGAATGCACCTAACAGTCTGAGTGTGTAGCTAGTGTTGTGCTTGATATTTCAGTGCTGCCATCTGTACTTCAAATTGTGAGTGAAGTGTAATGATTGAATATTTGTTACGTTGTAGGCCTGTTGCTCTCTATGGCGAGAATTTTTAACGGGGAGATCGGCTCGTACTCGCGCCTTGAAGTCGGAAACCACAGAAAACCAACATAAGCCAACCACCACTGTGGCGGAGGTGGGGCTTGAACCCGGATCCTCGCGATGCGAGTCCGTCGCTAGAGAGGGAATAGCAAAAAGTAATTTTAAGACAATCAGTTTCTTTACCAAAAGTGTTTTAGATGGATTATATGTAGTTATAATACTAAAATTAGAGAAAAGAAAAAATAGAGAACTATATATTAATGTTCCAAAACTTTTTCCAATAGAATAAAACAAAAAATTCACAATCTTACCTTATTGACAAGGATAAATTTGTTCATATCTAGGCGTTGAAGAGGAAAATCTACATAATTATCCAATTTTGTCCTAAAGTAATTGTTCCATCTAAATCTTTTGAGATGTAGACACAATACCTGAAAGAACCCAAATTCATTTTTTTAAATTTTATTTTAAATAGGGATATAGGCCTATTATGTACATGTTTGAAATGAAATTTGAATTGATTGCAAATAGATTTCAATCAGGTGTTCACCATTGACTCCTTTTCCAACAGTAACCCAAAAAATAAATAAGAGCTTACATTAGGCAGTCGTCTGATCCAAAATCTTTTGGTTGACCGCTGCTTTTGTTTACAGCTGTGGCAGAGATAAAGCTCACTGTCAGCTAATTCTTCAAGCTCTGTGAAGCTGTTTAAACAGTCTGAAGAAACAAAACATTAGAAATCAGCTCAAGAAGAAATTAGCTCAATAATTGTGTATCACAGATTTACATTTCCTCTAACACATTCATTAATATGAATTATTAAACTAAATTTCAACTAGCTTCACATTATTTAGTCTTGAAATATTATTTTGAAACCTAATCATTCCCAACATTCAATTGATTTCTGAAAAGTTTTTAAAAGTAAATACTGATTAGTAGCAATTACCAGTCAGGGTGATCATAAAGTAACTTTGTCAATTTGTAGCTTCTAGCAGTCGAAAAAAATCAACGAATGCAAATGAAATTCAAGATATAGGTGTGCGCTCAAGACAAGAGGAGAAACAAAAACAGCTCTCACTGTCATGGTTACAGTAAAAAAAAAATGTCTAAAAATTCAAATAACACTTTTATGCATTGTGAAGTGCAGCACAGTGAAAAAACCACAAATGGTGTTGGAGTGGTATCTGTAGCATGATAAATACTGGTGCTAGACGTAGACAAAGAAATGTGGAAATAATCAATGCATATCACGTTACTACCACAGGAAGTCCTCCCCCCAAGGGTTAGTATATCAAACGCTTGGCGAGATATTTTTTTTTGTGTCCTGCACCATTGTTTATGGTGCTTTAGGTACCATTCCAATACCATTCATGTTTTTTCACTGTGGTTCAGGGTTGGTAGGTTTTTGACGCATGTCAGTTTTTGACGGTTTAAACTGTCATGTCAAAAACATCTGTCAAAAACCTCAAATACTGCTTTTCAACATGAAAATACGCACATTGATTGCATGTAATGCTTAAAGTGACTATGCTGCAATTCATAATGTGTGATTTTAAAATAATCTTCCCCCCCCCCCTACATAATTATTTTGGACAATTATATACATGTATATATACTTGTAAAATATAGAATTTGAGTAGAGCATAGCATAAAACTACGGAAGGATATGTAATGTATTCAAGATAGTTTCAACCTTCTAAAATTTCTTCAAATGTTTATTTATATATGAATATATATATATTTGCATATCAACATCTGCCCTACTTTTTTTTTTTACAACAGATACATGTTTAAAAAGTTCTTTCATGCTTGCTATATATAATGTTGATTTCTGTTATTATATTATCTAGACAATCCCAGATATTTAAAACAATATTCTTATTGTACATAACATTAGAATATATATATCCAGCAATCAAAATACTAAATTATCCTAAAATAATTTTTCCCCCGAAAAATTAATTAGTTCATTATTAGTCAAAATTTTTCATTGTTACCGCAGTTTCTATTCTTGGGTTACATTTGGTGGTATATTTTTAAATGATAAGTGTTTTTTTTCCCTTCAAAAAGACCTTATAAAAGTAGCCTGAATATACATATTTTTTATATAAAGTATCTTAGTTACTTAAGTTACATTACAATATCAAAATTGCTAATTCTTACCACATTTTCTAACCTTGGGCTATGCATTCTGACGTTCTATTTTTAGAAAATTCATGAATGGGGATTGCATCACAGATGTAAATGTAGTGGTATATTATCTCACAGGGTTTTGTTTTTCTTTTTCCTTCACCAAGAAGCAGCAACAGTAGTGACTGCATTATCATGCTAGGGGCAGATGGTCTTATAATCCAATAAAGACACCAGCTGCCCTTAGAGGACAAAGACCAGTGTACTAGAGAAAAGTCTAACTTTGCTATTTATTGTTTGAATTGTAGTGAGGATTAATATGGAAACCAATTTCAGAAATTTCATTTGAAATTTTTTTATGTTTAGTGAAACCAGTTTCTAAGAAATCATAAATATTTAGTCTATTATTAGTTTAAAATATAATGAATCATGGTGGAAGGCCACAGCATATAGCCTGGCAAAATTTCGATAAAGTAGAGAAAAATGGAAAGATATATGCAAAATGCATTAATTGTGGAGTTATGCAATGTAATCGTGTGGACAGGATGAAGAGCCATATAGCTCAGTGTATTGAAAGGGGCAATGATGTTGAACAAATACCTGATGTACAAAAAAAGCAACTACATCAACAGAACCTGAAATTTTCACTCAAAAAAAGAAGCAAAAAATTGATGACTTCATTGTGAAATCAAATTCTGCTACAACTAAAAAAATTGATTTATTAGTGGCAAAGTTTTTTTATGCCAATAATATCCCATTCAGTGTTGTTGAACATTCAAGTTTCAAAGATCTAGTTTCTGCTTTGCGACCTGGTTATAATACCCCAAGTAGAAAAGCTTTGGCTCAGTCATTGCTTGATGAAGTTACAAGAGAGGTTGAGAAAACTGCAAAAGACAATCTCAGTGGAAAAGCTGTAACTTTAATTGAAGATGAATGGAGCAATATTCATAACGATCCAGTCATAGCTACATGTATACATTCTGAAGGTAAATCCTATTTTCTTGAAGCTGTTGAGTGTGGTGCTATTATTTGCAGATTACCACAAGCAAATAATTGACAATTCCATACCTTTGGCCCACGATAAATATTCTTGTGAAGTAAAGGCAGTTGTAATTGATAATGCGAAAGTAATGGAGAAAGCCAGGCAACTTTTGCTTAATGAGATTGACCAAAATTTAATAACATATGGGTGCTC
Organism: Pholcus phalangioides; assembly: GCF_987345545.1. Lineage (NCBI taxonomy): Eukaryota > Metazoa > Arthropoda > Arachnida > Araneae > Pholcidae > Pholcus > Pholcus phalangioides. The sequence goes on along the minus strand of NW_028301612.1, from coordinate 827,172 downwards.
TTCTCATTGGCTCAATTTACTCGGACAAGATTTAACACCTGAAGCTGTGCTCAAACAGGTGGTTAAAATACAAAAATAAATTAGAAACAATCATTTGCCTTCGGGATGGCTTAATGAACATATGGGGTCAATAAAATCCCAATTACCTGGTGATACTCTATGGAAGAGTACACTTACTTGTCTTGAAACATTTTTACACAATAGGCCATTTTTTCAGAAAATAGTAGAAGATCACAAAAATGACAGACAAAGGAATTGTTATTTTAATCAACAATTATAATTTATACAAACAGTGTAAAGATCTTTCATTCCAACTCAAGCCAATAAGTGTTGCATTGGATATTCGTCAAACAGATACAGCTACAATAGCTGACTCATGCCGTGTTTGGCTAAGCCTTCTCAAAGAAAGTGCTCTTCAGCCTCACATTGAAAAGATACAAAACAGGATGAACCAGATTCTGAGACCATTTCATTATTTGGCATATAATTTGCACCCAAAATATAAAGGTGAAGGACTGACTGATGTGCAAAGTGATTTGTCTCGCACATGGGCAACAGAGAAAATTAACGGTTGTCTGCCATTGCTAATTTCATATGAAGCGGAAGAAACTCCTTTTCCACCTTCTTATTTCAGTGCAGCAGGAAGAATGACAAACCCTGTGATTTGGTGGAAAGGACTTTCTAAATGTAATGCTTTTTCAGCTGAGCCTGCATCTGAACTCATAAAACTAGCAATGCTTTTGCTGTCCAGTCCCGCCAGCACAGCCTCCATTGAAAGAGTATTTTCTAACTTTGGATTTGTCCATTCAAAACTTAGAAATCGTTTAGGTGTAGAAAAATGCGCAAAATTAGTTACATGTTATCGGATGCTACGTGGTAAAAATGAACCATACTATTAATTATATATCTATTCTAGACATTTTGTACCTCAAATTCAAAATCGCAAATTATAAGTAATATTGTGTTTCAATTTTAATAAATTAGTGTTTGAAAATGAAACATTGTAATATCAAAGTGCCTCATCATTAAGTTATATACCTATTCTATTCGAAACATCCCAAAGCATTCATTTAGGTTTTTGACAGTTTAAACCAGTTTTTGACACTTGTCATGTCAAAAACCAGTTTTTGACATCAGAAACCCAACCCTGCTGTGGTTATCACTTAGCAATATATAAAACAGAGTGTTTCCAATTGAATTTTTTAAAATTTTGTTGCTGTGACCGTAATCACAAGAGCTAATGTTTTGTTTTTTTCTCTTCATTGCCGAGTGCATATTTGGAAATGCCTATATCTTGAATTTCATTAGCATTCCTTGATTTTTGTAGATGCTGGGGGCTCGTATATTGGCAAAGTTATTTTGACAACTCTGCATTCATATTCTGGACTATAAGCGATTCACAAAACTTGGCAAAAACTTTTGGGAGGATTGTCGGTACAGGGTTTGTTGGTTGGTTCTTATTGAAATCTCTTTGATAATTTCCCAGACCGATATTGGTGAAGAAAGAAATGTAATTTGTGAAATCATAACCTATCAAATGTTCTTCCACTTTGTTTTTTTCAACCTCACCTCTCAAAGAATTTTCCTTGACTTTTTTCAAATATTTACATATTTTTTTGATGTTTGACAAAAATTTTAATTTTCCTGACTCTCTGGGTCGCTGAGAACTCTAATATATATATATATATATATATATATATAAATTTCGTTAAAAAAGTTTTGCAAATGAAATTACATGAAGCAGAACTGAACGGGTACAAAAAATTACTAAAATGAATAGCATGGGGTAATTTTCTATAAACTGGTCAAGCTGTTTAAGAGTGGTTCTATGGGTTTTTTTAAAAAACATTTTTTTGATTTTTATCCATAAGAATGGCAATAAAACATACCTAATAGACCAACACTAGGAGGTTCTTCTTCTTTTTCTTTGTTACTAGTTCCATTATTACCATTGTTATTAGACACTGTTGGCTTGGAAATAGCATATTGAGGAATGTCCAGAGAGAGATCTGTATGAAATTAAAATAAATTGTCATAGAAATTGTAGGAAAAATAATTCTAATAAGTATTTGGTTTACCTTTTCTCATTTCGAAGAGAAAACACTTCCAAGTACAGTAGGACCCAGATTATCCAAGTTAATGGATAATCAATTCGAACATACCTCAAATAACTGAAAACCTTGGATAATTGGAACCTTACACAATTTTAATAATAAATGAAATAAATAAAGCCATAAATGGTGGGAATTGTGTTAACCATAAGATTATATTTAATTACTGTAAAATGCAATAAAAATATAGCTGCCTAGCAGTCCAGTGGTTAGGGAGCTAGCTTCTGACTGTGCAGGTTTGGGTTCGAATCCCGGTTCGGGCATGGATGTCTACTAACACACTAACAAATTCCCTGAACAGATCTTAAAGATCTCGGAAATATGTGGTGATCACATTATAAAAAAAAATACTTTAATGCATATTTACAATTAAAAAAATTTCAAAGATATATATTGAAAACTAGTCATTTAATGTTTTCTGTCACAGAGCAGTTTTAAATGCTTCAAAAATCACTGGTGCTCGAAAGCAACCAGTTTAAAGATGTTTGTAAAAGAAAAAGCCTTTCAAATTATTTTTTCTCATTCAACCACCTATTCAGAAAAATTTGTATCTTTACCTTCTACATTACCCCCCCCCCCCAAAGGGTAATATTACCTATTTTGAGAGATGCTGGTCTCTACCTTCCTAGAGCAAATAGAACTCATATTACATGTTGCAGCATTCTGTCAACATATTTGTTGCGATGCAAGCCATTTAGCATGTCATATTACTGTTTTTAAAATAAATTGATGAAAAATTCAGTGGATAAACTGAAACCTGATTAATATATGCTCGGAGATAATTAGGGTCCTACTGTATTTTAATTGAAAGAGTGGAAAGGGATAAAACTTGTTCATCTATATGTTACTGTTCAAGTCTCTGAAGTCTAGAATCTTTATGAAGTGATGAACCAATATATAGCTGGCCACCACCAAGTTTTTTTTTTCAATTCAATGTCTGATGCATTAGTTCACCAAAACCAGAACAAATTATGAATGATAAAATTTATTACCTAGAAAAGGGTCATGCTTTCGAGACTCGGTGCCACACACAAGGCAAGTCACTTCATTCTGCAGAATCCCACCGAATATAGTAGTCACAATAGTTGCTTTGCCCCTGGCTCCGATGAATAGTGTGTTACCATTCTTGGGGTATGGCAGAATGTTTAGAAGCTCCATATGCAGCCTATCTAGCATGTAACGTAGGAATTCGTGCGCATCCTGTTGTTGGTAACCCCTGGGATCAAAGAAGTGAAAATAAAATACTATTAATGCAAACTTTTTTCCTCATGTGTATCATCATTCCAGTAGTTTTTCAGATAAATCAGACAAGAAACTTACCTGAATCTTGGAACAACTTTCCAGATGACTGCAAAGAGTGATTCAGGAGAAATCACGCTTTTGCTCCCTTGCCAAAGAGATATTAAGGTTTTTCTCAATTCTTCAGCAAGCAGGCTGTTAATTGTAAGTTTAAAAGAAAAGAGATAGAAGAACGGTGTAAGATCAGGAAAAAATGCGTGTATGGAAAATAAAAGACATATGCATAATGTATGTTACTATCACATCTTGGTGACTACACTTGGTTACTATATACTTTAACCCCTTGACAGTGTAATTTATTTTAGAAAAATTCACTAAAAATATAAATCCTTTTTCTTGGTTTGTTGTTGTGCATTATGTCAACAAAAAAGATAAACAAACTCAATTCGGGTTTCATGGAAAAGGAAACACTTTTTTAAAATTTTTTTTTGGTACAAATATAAAATTTTTCTGTTGCCCGAACTGGACGCGGGCATCACTGTGAAGGGGTTAAGGAATGAATAGGATTCTGAAATCATGAGATTTGATTTTTGGTTCGCAACAGTTGATTCCCTAGAAAAATTTTGCATTCTAAAACCATTTAGCTGACATCCAGATATCAACTACAACTCTCAATTATTATATCGCTTTTCAATTCCATGGCTTCATGAACTGGTCAAATTTTTTTCGCTAAGTGGAAAGGTTTTTCTAAAGCACAATTTTTAGCATTAAAATCTCGACTCTTTAAAAGAAAAAAAAAGAAAAACTGACATTTCTGAGAATTATGTTGAAATCAGAACAAACGCTTCTCGATTTTGCAACTTGTTATAGAAGCATTTTTTTTTTAAATTTATTTAACAAAACAAACATACAAAAAAAGAGAGAACTGGTCATGCAAGGTGAACATGATTGTCACATACTGAATGATCGGTTTTTCATAGGGGGCGTTCAAGTATTACGTAAGAAAATTTTCGGTCATTTTTGACCCCCCTCTCCCCCACCCCCTTGTCAGCAAAATTTCGTCATCAGCTCTGCCCCTCTGAATCAAACTCATATTTTCATAAAGGGTAGTTGATGACGTAAGCATTATCCAAAACCCCCCTTGTCATCAAAAGTCAGCAAATCGGAAACCCCCTCCCCCCCCCCATCGATGACGACGTAATACTTGAACGGCCCATATAAAAAAAAAGTACAATGTGTGAAGGGGAAAAAATTAACTATATAAACATTAATATAAATGAGGAGGGGAGTTGATAATCAGTTAAATATTAAGTAATAGATGGGTGAAGGAGAAAAGGAAAAAAAAAAAACCACAACTCGTAGAATATTTTTGTGTCTTTAACATTAGCTCTTTTACAACCACTTGCAAATCAGTCATAATAGTGAAATTATAATTATAAAGACATGTGTTCTTTATATATATAGAATATATCAAACTTTTACTGTGTTTGAGTTTCAGCTGTTCAATATGCATAGTAAATGGGGGTATGGCATTTTACTGGCAAACCATAGATCCTACAGGTATACTTCCAATTAGAAAAAGTTTCCAAATAACATGTAGCACTCAGATATGTCATTCATGTTTCAAGGGGTTGTATAGTTATTAAAATAAAAAATTAACTTTTTATACATGTGCCCCAAAAACCTAATGAAAAAATTGTTACCCTGTCTCTCCTGACAACAATAAAAAAAATTTCGTTTCTATGTGAAATATTCAATGAGATATTCAAATTCATAAAACGGAGGAAAGTTGGGAAAAAGAAGCTATAAACGAAGGAATACATTTTACCCACATTTAATGCTGTTTTTTCCCCAAATGTTTTGCGAATATCTCAGTGAATATACCATTTAGAAACATGGAACTTTTTTTTTGTTGGTATCAGGAGACTGGGAAACAACTTTCTAACTGGGTTTTGAGGCACATGGAGGGACTGTATAAAAATTTTTATTTTAATGACTATTCAAAACCCCCTTGAAAAATGAATGACATATCCATGTAGCGCACGTTATTTGGAAACTTTTTCTAGTTGGAAGTATACCTCTAGGATCAATGGTTTGCCAGTAAAATGTCCCATACACTCTGTTACCTATGCACCCTATATATATTTTTCCTCAATAACTAAACTCCATCTTATGAAAACATAGTTGCAACAAAATTGAACCTCGCTACTTAAAGATTGAGCTGTAATTTTCAAAATAAAATATGATAAAAAATTGGTGTAAAAGAAATGCAACTAATAATATTTGCATATTCAATGCTTGAATAACTCAACTATAACTTGTGCTATCAACAATTTAAAAATTGAAATTCTAATTACGTATCATCTCCATTTTCTGTCTGCTTAATATGCCTCTTTTTCTTATTCTTGTGACAGGTTTCCTCTAATGAAGGGAGTTGCTTGAAGTAACAGGAAAACTGCTGTATATTACTGAAATCCAAAAAAACCTTTTTAAATATATGTTTCCAATGACTTTTCATAAAAGCAGTTTCAGTCAGCAACTTCACTGCCAGGCAGAGAAAATGTTACACCATGAAAATTATTAAAAACAGACCAAACTTTACACGTAGATAATTATACCATTTAACAAATGACTTAATTTTCAGAGATATACAGCAATAAGACACCTAATTGTAAATCAATAAGATGTTGAGACTAATTTTCAGTCATTTACATTCTTGAGCACACACCACTGCATTGAACTGATGAGTGTCCGAATCATGCCATGTGGGCTAGTACACCACATGTTGTTAACGCAACCCATCGGTTCATCTTGATTTTCTGGAAGGGTATTTAACCAACAAACCATCATACACTATTGTAGAGAATGGCACACATTGTGGATGAAATGTATTCTGACTCCAATTGATGAAACGGTTGATACTATTTAAGTTCATTTAATTTTAGAAAACTATTTACATCGGTTAACAATATTATAAGTAATTTCACATTATAAAAAGGAGAAACTATACACTTGCGCGAGAGCAACACACTCTGAGAAAGAAGTAGGTCACGCAAGGGAAAACAGTTCGCTTGTCCCCTTTTTTCGCCTCTGCCACCCACACATCAGGAGGTGCGCGTAAGGGGGCGAGAGATGACGCCACAGGACTCCCCCACCAGTCCACAACTTCATGGTAGTGGAAAGCGAAAACATACGCGTCTACCGGATCTTGTAGTTGTGGACGATTTAATGGCAGATTGGAGCGACTTCACTGGTTCAGACTTCGCTGGAGTCGCAGGCGATTCTTGAAGCATATGGGCCGGTTTCAATCGATCAATGGAGATCCACTTCTTGCTTGACCCCATCTGAAGCTGGAAAAATTTTGGCTTCCTCCCAAGAACTGCGAATGGACCAGCGTATGGCTGTTGCAGTGGGCGCCGGACCATATCCTGGCGGACGAAAACGTGCGAAGCTTTGGGTAGGTCATCATGGACGAAGACTGACTTCGAGCCGTGATCTGAAGCAGGTTTCGGTCGAATCTGTTGGAAGTGCTCCCTCAGGTTATGTAGGGTCTGCTTCTGCGATTTCGGACCTGAAAAAGAAAGAAAAAACTCTCCAGGCAAGCGGAGATTAGTACCATATACTAGTTCCGCTGGGGAAGTATTTAAGTCTTCCTTGAGTGCAGTTCGAATGCCGAGCATGACCGCTGGTAATTTCTCAGTCCATCTCTCGGTAAAGGTCAAACTGCATTTTAGAGCTTCTTTCAGCTGTCTATGGAAGCGTTCGATCATCCCATTGGCTGAAGGATGGTAGGCAGTAGTTCTATTCTTTTTCGTTCCCATGAATTTGGCCAAAGCTGAGAAAAGATCACTTTCGAAATTGCGACCTTGATCTGCCGTGATGACATTTGGTACACCAAATCTGGCTACCCAACCTGAAAAGAAATTTTCGGCCACTGTTTGCGCTGATTGATCTTTCAACGGAATAGCCTCTGGCCAGCGAGTGAAACGATCAATGCAGGTGAGAAGGTAGCAATATCCTTGTGATGGAGGTAGACGTCCAACGATATCAAGATGCACATGGCTAAATCTATCACTAGGTAAGGGAAAAGATCCCATTGGAGATTTAGTGTGACGGCTGATTTTAGATCGTTGGCACTCCATGCATTCTTTACACCACTGTGAACAGTCCTTTTTCAAAGACTTCCATATGTAGAGTTTCTTTACTGCGGCAGTAGTTGGTCGGGGACCAGAGTGAGCTAGATTGTGAATGGTCTGGAACACTGATTTCCGAAAGTCTCTGGGAACGTACGGGCGTACATGTCCAGTTGAGACGTCACAATGCAATGGTGGAGTTCCAGAGGTCAGAATTATTGGTTTGAAAGTCAATGAAGAATCATTTTGCAAGTGCTGAAGTTCTTCATCAAGTTTCTGTGCCTCAGCGAGTTCTGCATAATCTATGTCACTGGGCATTTCTATTTGCTCTAAGCGTGAAAATGCATCAGCCACACAGTTCTTGTCACCAGAAATGAAACGGATATCGGTAGTGAATTGACTGATGAAGTCTAATTGTCGCTGTTGACGAGGAGAATTTTTATCATGCTTTTGCTGCATAGCAAAGGTCAACGGACGATGATCTGTAAAAATTGTAAACAATCTACCTTCAAGAGTGAAACTGAAATGCTTTAGAGCACAATATGCCGCTAACAGTTCTCTATCGTATGTGCTGTATTTGCTCCCAGCAGGTGTTAAACGACGAGAAAAAAATCCTAATGGCTCTGATTTATTATTAACATTTTGTTGCAACACTGCGCCAATACCCAAATCGGATGCATCAACGAGTAAGGACAGTTTACCATCTGGATGTGGATGAGCTAACAAGGCTGCGTCTGCAATTGATTGCTTACAGATTTCGAAAGCATTGTTAGTTTGCTCAGTCCATTGAAGGAGGGTAGAATCATTCTTTTTAAGACCCTTAATGAGATCATACAGATGCAGTTGTTGCAAAGCTGCCTTGGGAATGAATCGGCGGTAAAAGTTAACCATAGCTAAAAAACGTTGTAATGCACGAGCTGATGTTGGTTTTGGATAATTTGTAAGAACTAAGACTTTTTCGGGTGTGGGTTTAATACCCTCTTTTGAAATTAAGCAACCCAGAAATGGTAGTTCTTGAACACCAAATATGCACTTCTCAAGATTTAAAATAAGACCTTTTTCATTCAGCCTTGTAAAAACTGCTTCCAAATCAGACAAGTGAGTTTCAGCGTCGGTAGAGGCAACGAGAATGTCGTCGAGATATGCAAAACATTGAAGTCCTCTCAAAGTTTCATGTATGAATCTTTGAAAAGTTTGTCCAGCATTCCGTAACCCAAAAGGCATGTATAAATACTCAAATAAACCTACGGGTGTTATGACGGCTGTTTTAGGAATGTCGCAAGGTTCTACCGGAATTTGATGATATGCACGTTTTAAATCAATTTTACTGAAAATTGATTTGCCGTGTAGTTCAGCTGCAAAATCCTGAATATGTGGTATTGGATACCTGTCAGGTTCTGTAATGGCATTTAATCGTCGGTAGTCACAGCATATTCGCCATTCACTGTTATTTTTTGGTACCAAGTGAATTGGACTGCACCACGAGCTTTTAGAAGGGCGACAAATTCCTTGATCCACCAATTCCTCAAATTCTCTCTTAACTGCTGTTAATTTATCAGGTGGCAGTCTACGAACTCGTGAAAAAATTGGAGGACCTTGAGTTGTGATACAATGTGTGGTATCATTATCCTTCGGAACAACATTGGTAGAAGAATTAGTTAGATTAGGAAACTTTGATAGTAACGCGTGATATTTCGTGTTACCAGTTATTGCTGTTATGCCCGTGCTAGGATGGGATGTATGTTTACCACGAACGCTGTCTGAACTAATGCGATCAATCAACAGATTATTTTTGATGTCGAGTAGAAGTCCGTAACGTTCGAGAAAATCCGCTCCCAAAATGGGTCTTGATACATCAGCAATAATGAAAGTCCACCGAAATTTTCGTGGAAATCCTAAATCTAAATTCAATACGCGCTTTCCATAGGTGTTAATTTCCGAACCGTTTGCTGCGAATAACGTAACATTTTTATTCGAAGCAGGTTTGAGATTTCCAGTAGCAGGAAGAACCGAAACTGTAGCGCCGCTGTCGACCAAAAATTTGAGACCTGAATTTTGATCCTTAATGAATAAGCGACTATGAGTCTCACCCGCAGATTTCGTCGCATAAAGCTGCGAGCTGACTAGTTTCCCTGGAAATCACATGGTGGAATGCACCTATGTGCTTTATCTCCAAATTTGTAGTGAAACCAGCATTTTGTAAATTTTTTCCGCGATGGTGATTTTGCGCGTTGGTTGCGCTCCCTAGATCGCGATCTAATACCATGCAAAAGTTTGTTAACCATTTCAGTTAAATCCACAATGCGAGCTTCCAATTTACTAATTCTATCATCTGAATCTTTATGGATAGAAGAAACAGAAGGTGTCATTTGTGAGACTTCCGCAATTTTATCAGCCACAGTTGCCAAGCCATCTAATTTGTCGGTACTCGCTGACAGAATCTGTTGTGCTGTTACTGGCAGGCGTTGTAGCCAAAGCATTTTGAGAACATCATCGGAGAGTCTCTTAGAAGCCAGTTGGGTCATTTTATGTAGCAACTGTGAAGGTTTCTGGTCACCTAATGTCATATCGGAAAATAGAGTGCGAATACGAGCAGTTTCCGATTCTTTTATTACCGCATAAGGATCATCCCACGCAGGATTAGTGATGATATCAGCGACGTACGTCGAGAGTTCACTATCGAGGAAGGTGACGACATAATGGAATTTAGTTTCAGATGACGTAATGGACGCGATAGAAAATTGCGATTCTAAATTCGAGAACCATAGCTCAATATTATCATGCCATAACGGAGGTGGCTTAACTGCCACTCTTGAAAGTTCCTCTGTATTCGGCATCGAAAGTTTAGTATGCGTCAACCAAACTAGCGTGGTTTTAGAAACGAGATGAGAAACCTTCAAAAGTCACTTACTGTGCTGTTGCGTTGTCTGTTGTAATCCGAGTTCACCACTGTAGAGAATGGCACACATTGTGGATGAAATGTATTCTGACTCCAATTGATGAAACGGTTGATACTATTTAAGTTCATTTAATTTTAGAAAACTATTTACATCGGTTAACAATATTATAAGTAATTTCACATTATAAAAAGGAGAAACTATACACTTGCGCGAGAGCAACACACTCTGAGAAAGAAGTAGGTCACGCAAGGGAAAACAGTTCGCTTGTCCCCTTTTTTCGCCTCTGCCACCCACACATCAGGAGGTGCGCATAAGGGGGCGAGAGATGATGCCACACTATAAATCAGACATGACCACTGACAGCATAGAGAGACCATCTAGAGATAGTTTGCTCTCTTTCCCAAGAAGATTACCACAGAGGGAGAAAGAACAGTCGTCTATGCAACCTAAAAGTTTTGCTTACAAGGTAAATGAAATAGGCTTACATGCCACAGTTCCAAAATGTTCAAATCGTCCAAACTTTTCATATGTCAAGCAAGTTTTGTTTTCAGACATTTCCATCTCTATCTTCAATTGAATATTCAATCTCATACTGGTGCATTTTAGAAAATTCTTGTCTCTCAAAAAGCTTTGATTACTTACAAGAGAAGACATTTGTGAATCATGGTGCCACTGTAATTCTAATTATGAATATTTCAAGAAGCAGCACTCCCATGACAAAAAAGGGAAAAAATATATGTGATTACATAATGACACTTACCTGAGTGACTGGAGGACAGCATTCATAAAGCATGTGTTTCCTAAATTTCTTAAACCAGATATTCTCACTTTACAGTAAGCTTTTTTGATATCACCCTGAAAATATAAAGCAAGAATCTGATTTTCAATGCGATTGTGACCAGTATGATGCTATTTAAAAAGTTAGCATGATTATCAAACAGTCAAACTTGTTCAATACAAGATCCTGGTTATTATAAGCATTTCTAAAACCATGTTTCATTGGCTTGCTGTTTAATTGCAATACAAGTTTTACGCTTTTAACAAACGGTGCAGTAAAAAGTTTGGTTAATAGTAATTTTTTCCATTTCGTGCAAGTAAATTTTCTTTGCTAAACTTAATATAAGAAAAATCCAATGTCAGTGAATTAAAAAAAAAGTTCTGTTAGTATATAATAATCTACTGCACAAAGATTTTTCAAAAGTTTGACAATAGCAAAAAAGGTAAATTTGAAATAGACATGGAATATTGCATAACATCAATAGCCTGCATATTTATATAATATGAAATTTTGTCATTTCTCACATATTCTTCGGGATAAATAAGTATCTTGGACATTTACTTCTACTCACAATAGACTGGCAGCACCATACAGCATAGTGCTATTGTGCAGTCATTGTGAGGACACGGGTGGTGCAGCGGTGGTTGGCTAAAGTAGGTATTTTTATGAAATTCCATCTTGCAGGTATGAATGAGAGATTAGAACACTAGACACATGCCCAAACTGTTAGGTACACATATTTAATTTACCCATGAAAGGGGTAAAATGTCAGAAATGCCTACTATGGTGATAGACAGGCTGTGCTAAGGTTATAAAAAGAAGAATCACGAGATTTGGTTCTGATGTGGGAGATAAATTAATCCATCTTTTATTTTTTTTCCTCTACTAGGATGCTTACTTATAATATAATTTAATGTGTAATACCTTCTTATATCTTTTACTGCGTCTATTTTCACCACCTTCTTCAGGGAGACTTGGGGGTCGTTTTTGTGTTTTGGTGCTGGCTTCAGGTCTACAAATATATATATATATAACTATAAAAGTAAAGCACTTATAACTTTATTTGGAACATTTTTTTAGATATAAAAATAATTAAGTAAACCCAAATGATTAAAAAAATAATCAACCATAAACACCCCTACAAAAATGAATTTATATGTCTAATAACATTCCTGCTACTATAAAACGTCACTTACGGATTGAAAGACTGTAGTTTTTCTCGTAATTCAGTCAATTCTTTGCAGTCATTTACTACAAATTCATCACAGATATAGCTAAACAAAGAGTTAATGGTATATCAAAGTAAGAAATCAATTAAATGAAATGTATAGACAAATTAAAAAGTATCACAATCGCATAATTGTGACTTAAATGTAGGCTATTGTGTAACCTAACTACAGATCTAACATTTATTACAATGATGCCAATATGCACGAGTGACTATATCTATATCACTTCTTTTCAAAACTAAATTCAATTGAACATTGCTAAAAAATATTTTTCATTGCATGTTCTTATACAAATGTGAGAATACTGAATTCTTTGCTTACACTAATGAATAACATTTCTCCTTCTTCAAAAAAAAAATTGGCAGCTACTCCTTTGTAATGAAAGACTTATAATTTTTTCAAATAAATGATCACAGATTTAAATAAACTGTTTAATATAATTGAAACTATTCAAGGAATAAGAATGAAAGTATTCACCAATAAGCTGCACAACTGCTGCAATCTATGCAAACCTTGTGTTCGGAATTCTCTTCATGATGAGCTTTAGCATGCCCATTCACATACCTGAAAATAATTTTATTTTTTTAAAAAGTGTCATTCTCTTTCATAAAAAAATAAAATGCTTAAGATGGGTTTTTTTTCTGTAACATTAAAGCTGATGGTATAGCCAGAGCTTGTTCTAACATTAGGCTGCCCTAGGCAACTGCCTAGGAGGCACCAGAACTATTAAGGAGCCTTGTAGAATGGACAAAACTGGCTTTCATTTGCCGGACTTCCATCCTTGAACTGCTAAGGTGTCAAAAAACTGACAATTTGTGACACTTAGACACTTATTTATCTGCCAATATTCACTTTTTTCAATTGTAGCCTAGAGAGAGAAATTTTCTTTTTTCTTTTTCTCGAAATTTTAATACTTTTTAATTTTAAAAAACCAACATTTTCAGCTATGATTCCACAAGCAAGGTTGCTGACAAATTGGCAGTTCCTCCCATTTTATTCCAGAAAATGGAAGACAGATCACAGCATGAACACTAAACAAGCACAACTCAACAGCATATATACGTTAGGGGCCACACACACTCAGAACACACATTCTGGCATGTGCTGATTCGTTAGAAATTCCGCAGAAGAATGTACGAAGTCATGCGTGGTTAAGTAGTAGTGCCCCCCCCCCCCATCATATTAGCTTCATCAGAATTTTTAATAGGTGATCACAGAATGTTTTTTGAGCCAACCTGCTATCCTCATATTGTTAGTGCCATTTTCAATTCTTATCATTAGCATTTCAGTTCTCTTGCATTCATGCTTTGCCACAAATATGCATCTTGACTCATTAATTTTTCCATAGATTCTCTAATTTGATGAGAAAATACCTCAGTTGTTAAAAGAAATTAGTCTTATACCAGCATACTCTAAGACAGTGGTGCACAAACCATGGGTCGCGACAAGATTCTGAAACAATCGAGAAATTCTCCAAAATAAATACTTCTAAATAAGAAATTCATTTTTTTAAAAATAAACCAAAACTAAAAAATACCTTTATTCAGATGAGCAAATTACCATGTATCATACAATGCAATTTTATCAAATTCTACTTGTATAATAATCAATATATCGGTTCCGTCAAGCCAGTATCATGAATGTGCAATATCCTTGCAAAAAAAGTATGTGGAGGAGAATCACCTGATTTCAAAATTGCATATTTCTTAACAATTAAAAACACAGAATAGAACGATAAGTAATATGTGAATATATGGGGAGGGGGAGGGGAGGAATGTGCCTACGTTTTAAGAACAATTTTTATTAATGGTTGATTTTAAGTGTAGAATCATTTTAAAATCGGACAATTCTTTCTTAATCCAAAAATATACAAAAATCAATGACCATACAACTCGCTACACTTCCATCTTACATAAGGGACACCAAGTACATCAAAAACAAAGTAAATATTTATATATTTAAAAAAACTGAATATCTTTGGATGGCAATGTTGCCTAATTAAAATCGAAACAAGCGTTCCGAAAAGGGTTTTTGCAACAGCATGTTTACTGGCAAAAATAATCAGAATGTCCCAAAAAACCGAAGCATACGGCCAGCCTAAGTAGAGGTCACATAAATTTTTTGGTGAAAAGGGGGTCATGCTTCAAAACGTTTGCGCACCACTGCTCTAAAGCACAAACGTGAGTCATTCTTCCAGATTTCAAAAAGTCCCTTTGCAGAAAGAAGACCTTCAACATGATATATAATTTAAAAATTGAAGCATTTGCCAGGCTTACTTCAACATATGGAAACCAGATGGCAGCACAACAAGTACACAAAATAAGCATATATTAAAAATTAATAATTATATTTTAAAAAATTTCCTATGACTCATTTTTTCCCTCTTCCTACGTTTTAGAAAATTAGTCCTTTTGTGCTCCTTTTCAGTTTTCCTTGAATTATTTTTTCCCACTCTGAAACATATTGCTTGCCCCCCTCCCCAACATACACACATTGACAATCAATGTGTGTAAAAGTGTCCTGAAATTCTATGAATTTCGACATCACTGTCGAAATTCACAGAATACAAGAAACCAAGCTGCCCCCAAGGATAGACAATATTCTAACCATGGCCCAGCTTGTTCAAAGATAATACAGAGTCTGAAAAACGGATCTCGAAGAACAAAACTGCAACATCCATTTTAAGAATACCATTACTTTCTCACCAACAGCTAATGCCGTATCCACACACTGAAGTGGGGAGGGATGGCGTGTTACCTCTAGCATTCAGAAAAATAAAGATGCGCAAACAATAAATGCTACTACTACTAAACCACACATGCACCTCGTCCATATTCCTCTGCGGAACCTCTAACGAATTGGTACATGCGGGAATGTGTGTGTACGTGTAGTGAAACCTGATGTGAAGTCTGTTTCTGTGTAATGCTTGTTATGTGTCGTGCTGCCATCTGCCACCAGTTTTTCTAACTGTGAGTAAAGTGTAATGATTAAATAATTTATCGTTGTAGGCGTGTTGCTCTCTGTGGCGAGACTTTTTAATGGGGAGATCGGCTCGCATTTGCGCCTTGAAGTTGGGAACCACAGGAAACCAACCTCAGCCGACCACCACTGCGGTGACGTGGGTCTGAACCCAGATCCCCGCGATGCGAGTCTGTCATTATGACCACTCGACCACCACAGTGGCAACAATAAATGCTGATTGATATGGCAAAATCACCTCTGACAAAAAAGCAACACTTCCAAAACAACCCTTCTAGGAGAGAGAAAGTAAAATCTTGTCTTGCTCCAGGCAAAGTAATAAAACTGATCAGGCTGTGTGAACAGTTCATTATAAGCGAGGAGATCAACATATATTCTTTTTTTAGCAGTTCTGTTTTAATTGGGAAAAAATTATTGTGGCCATGGATTTTTTTATATTGTTGTGAAAATCGGGAAAAGTGATGTTTCTAAAGCGAAAGCATGCAATTGCCCTCTTTTCTCAGTCTTTGAATCTAGTAATGCTAGGTGTAAGACAAGAATAAAAGAATCTCTCGTGATGAGATACATTGATGGTTTTCTAGACGAATACATGAATGTTTAAAAGAATATATGTACCTCCCACAATTCACAACACCACAATAAGTGCACATCCATGGACTCTTTGTAGTTTCGCATACTGTAAAGAAAAATGTTCAAACTTGATACGGGTACAAGAGATATAATAAACCATATTCAAACATAAATCTCATATTTATACAAACAATAAAATTATTATAAATAAGATAAGATACCTCGTATATAAAATATCACAGTATCAAAACTGGTAATTATGATTTCTAAGAAGAAAAAAAAAAGACCCTGTGTTACTTGAAAGGATATGTCAGGGCTCTTCAACTTTCTGCATTGCGGGCCAAATTAAAATTTCCCATGAAACTTGCGGGCTAACAAGTCGTGCCATGGTTTTCCTCATTATTAAACAGGGTTCCCCAAATTTTATTGAACACTTTTATTTACTCTAAAATTATTTCTCATTAAATTCACTTTTATTTATTTTGAAATATGTTTTTCACTGATTTTTTCAAAATAATCATTTCCTTTATTAATTCTGAAATTTGTGCCGATAATTCTGAAATTATTTTTTCTTTAATCAGAAATTTCATTAACTGTGAAATTATTCATTTCAGGAGGCAACTGCCTCCTTTGTCCCTTCAGTCTTGGCTTCAGCCCTGGGGGACCCAATATGAATGCAATTTTTTTTCCACACTATAAATTCACTATAGGATAGCCTGTGAAAAATTCTGGCAGGGGGGGGACCTATCTAAGACCCCAGTCTTGAGATCGAAATCCCTTGTACATTAATTCGTCCCGTCCCGCTTTAAACTCGAACCACTTACACTTGTAGGAAAACTGAGACATCAAAGAAAAATCATTCTTTCCAATAGTACAACAGATATTGGGGAAGAATTTCAGAAAATTCCACCATCTCAGACTATCTGGAACCTCAAAGTTTCAAGACTTGAATAATTGAAATTATACCGTAACTCAGATTTTAAGGTACTACGAGCTAAAAATTGGTCTATGTGAAAAAACAATCTATATAAGCTTCTGATAAACATGACAATGTCTGGGATGGAACGAGTGAGATTATCATACTAGGAGCGAAATAAATTTTTCATAGCATAATGGTCAAATACAGAGTAAATGCAATTTCAAGTGCTCCAGTAGCAGAAATGCATTAGCCTATAATACAGAATGAGAGATAACTCAAGCAAGCATGTAAAAGTATCCATCACAATTTCATGAACCCTCGCTTGAAATATTTAAAAAAATGCTATGAAAATTAATCTAAATTGAACAAAACCATGAGCCTTCATAAAGCAAAGTTTTACACTAATTATTAAATTGTTTGAAAAAATTACAGACAGGATGTTTACATATACTGGGAACAATTTTATTTAAAATTAAAAAAAAAAACCAAGTAGTGAAACAGGAAAAATTTTTGTAACAAAATTACTAACTAAAAGAAGAATTTCAAAATTGTCTTTTGATCATTGCCCCAAAATTGTCTGCTGCTGCAAATTCAGATGCAGTCAAATGATGAACGGCAAGAAAATTTTTTAAAGGCCTTATATTCGTTCTTTTGAAGAGAAATATTCAATATTTAAAAAACATTGCAAAAAAGCAAGTTTTTCAAGTTTTTACTCCAAAAGAAGTGATAACATGGACTTGCAAAAAAAAAAGTTTCCAAGCTTTTAATATTCACTAGAAAAAAACACAGAAATACAATGGTGTCTTGCAATTGGACAATAATACATTGCCAAACTAATGTTGAATTGATCAATATTTTCCCACAGAAATCCTTTTTGCATTGCGACCCCCATGCAGTGTTTTTTCTTCTCTTTTTCCACCGTGAACTGAATTGTTATGGAGGTATTTTTGGTGATTGTGGCTATGTGCTCTGTCAGTATTGTGCCCTGGTCGTGAGTGTTGATTGTGGTGGCATTAACTCTCTGGCATAATTTTGTTTAGCCTGTCAGTTGATTTTGACTATTTTTCGCTCTTCCTTTTATTCTTTATTCTCATTCTTTCCATCTTCATAGGCCTTCCTGGCCAATTCATATGCCGACAGCCATCCTAGTTGGATGGGAATCGGCTCTATATTCTATTCTGGTCTGGTCACCTGGCAATTTCAAGCATGTGCAGTTCAGAGGAATTTGAGAAACAAATCATGAATCTGTCCAATTATGAGAGCATCCGTACCCAAAAAAAGTGAATAATTTGCAAACATTTCTAAAATGCAGTCAATGGTTTTACAAAAGAAAATCATAAACCTCAAATAACTACTGAAAAAGTTTTACATAATTTTTATTTGCATCAACTGTGCGTATCAAATAATTAAGATTTTGGATTTGGAATGAAAAAAATTTACAATTCCTCAACATGTTGAAAAAAAACCTAGGTGTAGACTATTGCATCTAGGTTTCTTTCCCATTTAGCAGGAAATAGGTGGAAAATACTGACACCTGAGAAAGAGACCCAAAAGACTCAATAGTTTGATTAAAAGAGCTAAAAGAAAAGTAAGAAGGGGTGAACAAGAAATCCTGCACATATTTTAAAAATTAATAACAAATTAACTAATTGAAATAAAAAGGTGCGATTTGCACTAAAATACTTATGCCCTAGAGTTTTTTTTAAATAAATTAAAAAAAAGTTATTTCACTCACAGGTGGAGCTGTAAAACAAAAATCTGGACACAGCACATTGTTATCGCCGTCTTTACTTCATGAATGGTGTTCAATATGAATAGACTTGATCTCAATATTGATGTTTTGTTCTTTCATTCATTCACAAAAAAGAATTAATATTTCATTCGTATAACATTAATATAATAACCAATCGCTGAGAACTTCTGCGAATGATTTGGGTGTTGTTGGTGGTACCAATTTAACTTTTGTTGATCACATTAGAAATCTTTGTTCTGATTAATAAAAAACTTGGTTTGCTTAAAAGAATGTCGAGAGATTTCAATGATATTATTACTTTAATATCACTCTTTAATACCCTTATAAGATCTAAACTGAAATATGCTTCAATCCTCTGGAACCCATTTCCCACTTGCCATATTTCACGAGTCTTGAAATCATTGGAAAAATTTTTCTAAGGCATTTATATTTCAAAAAGCATTTTGTGTTGATAAGGTTAAGCCGGGTTTTCCTAGGAGTAGAGTTTCTGCGCTGTGAGCAACGTGAAAACGCTGATTGGTCAGAAAACTTGAATTTCAGGTTTTTAACCAATCAGTGTTTTCACGCTGCGTGCACCATAGAAAACCTGCTCCTAGGAAAACCCTGCTTTAAGAAGAATGTAGTCTCATCACTTTTAAATCAATTAGAATTGTAAATTAATTCCCAAATTAGGTTTATTCAGGAAAAAATAGGTGTGTTTTTATTAAATGTCCTTCTCCTGGCTACGTTTTTAGTGAGAAATGTATAATTGAAAATTATTTTCACTTCACCACGTTTCAGTTCAGAGACATCAATTATTTCTGAAAAGCACATGTTTTCAACACGTTTAGTTCTTGAGTGCTGCAAAACATGTAGAAATGTCTTTCTCTTGACATTAGGTAACCAGAAGGAAGGATTGATCATAAGTTGAAAGGAGGGAGAAATAAAAAAAAAAAAAATTCAAATTTCTTGGTTGCAACATCAAGCTGCAGTAATGCTTCGTCTAAAGACCTTGCTTTGAGAGTGCATCTCAAGCTTTAGCAATGCAAAAACAAATTATAAATCTGTTGTTGTCCCCACAAACTTGACAAAAAAAAAAAAAAGAAGCAACAAACACAAATATAAAAAAAAAGAAGACAAAAATGCAATTTAAAAAAATTGTCCAGAGTATCATTGCTATTCCAAGTTGAAAATGAGCTACCAAAATTGGTGGAATAAGTTGCGATTGTCAAGCATAAATATCCAAGTGCTGAAACAAGAAAAACGCCTCTTCAAATTTGCCTAAATCGTAACATGATCAAATTTAAATTAATTTTTTTCACCATGAATTTTTAAAAAACTGCATTGTTGACTATATTTAATTTATTAGCAGCTAAAGAACTGTCTCTAAGAATTTTTTAGGTTGACACTTTTTTTCATTTTTGTCCAATTTCATTAGAATGACCAATATATACAAAAAGAAAAATGTTCCTTCTTCAATTCGTTCAGTTTTTTCCAGTAATTTCATCTTATATGAAGAAGTACAGCTGTTCTTTTTCTCTTTTTTTCTAAGGTTCTCATTCACAAAAAGCTATCATTGAATTGAATCCTAATCTTTCTCAAATTACACAATACATATTAGAAGACAATGAAACAAGTTATGAATAATTGAGAAATATAAGGTCTATGTTGCAAAAATATATACACATGCAACTCAAATTACAAGATTTTTCAAAGATGTGTGTTGACACATCTCCACAGTAAACAAAGACAGAGAGAGAGAGAGAGATACAACACATTCATCATAAAAAACCTATTCCACAGTACAAACAATATTGCATTATGAAATTTTTCTATAATTTCACACAACCTGTCACATTTACTTTCAAGACTATTTCAGTAAAAAAAACTGAAATTATTTCTTCATTGCCTTATTTTAAACTCGATAAAATTACGATTTTTTTCACACGTCTCAGCCCCAAGGCAGAATATGCCAAAAGCTGTGACGTACGTAACAGAAGAATCAGTGATGTTGTGGAACAATCGCAGACACAATTTTAAGAGAACTCTTCTACAAAGAAAATGCTACAAAGGCATTTTTATTGCAGAACCTATTCAGTCAGCTGAGGGCTCATTGTAGATTAATGCAAAACGATCTGCTTCGAGGTATCACAGTAGAAATAATTTAAAAGCATTTTTTGTTCATCATAGTACAAGTTTCTGAAGAAATATGTCTCCAATCTATTTAAATACAAAATCAGAAACCACAACAGGCAAATGGTTCCCAGCAAAACCTGCCTGATCATTTGGAACTCTTGTTTTTAACGGTACAATATGAACCCGACCTGTCCAATACGACACATTTTTGCTCTTTGGAATTATTAGGATCTGCGTAGCCTAGTCAGTTGTAATTTAGAGGTGTCATTGTGAGTTTGCATCCAGTTTGAAAGTTTTGTTACTGTGAGCAGAACACCAAATATGCATTCTGCTACAAATACAGAGGCCACAAAAAGGCAACTTGCCCAACAAGGTAGCGGAAAAAATTAACATAAGAAGCTTTAAGAGCATACATATGCCCAAAAAAAAGCAGTGTGATGTGAACATAGCTAATTAAGCGATCACAAAATCCCTTTTCTAGATTTCTTCCTTCATCATACCATCCCTCCCTTTTTTCGCGCCAGAAAACTTAACTTTAACAAGGCCAACTACCCTCTCATGCAAAATATCCTTCGTACCCACTTTCCTGACTTCATCTCCTCTTCTAACGATATTCGTCTCTGGAGTAAATTCAAAGCTGTTATCGATAAATGTAAAGCCACTGTTCCTACGAAATGCTCTTCATCTAAAAGCTTCTTTAACCCTTGGATCAACCATGACATTATCCATCTCAAAAGAAGAATTCGACGTGACGTCTCTAAACTCAAATTTAATGACTCCTCTACTCTCAGAAACAAAATCTCGATCTCCACCCGTAACCTCAAAGACCTTATTTCTCGCCACAAATCCAACTACTTATCCCACTCATTGCCTTCCTATCTCAAAACTAATCCCTCAAAACTTTGGAATTTTCTTCGCCCCAAATCAGCAGGTACCTCCTTGCTCAAAACTTCCAACTCGGATCTAACCTCTCCCCTCGATCTTGCCTCCGAATTTAACCGGGCCTTCTCTTCTGTTTTTTCCTCTGATCCTTCACCCCCCCCCCCCCAATATGTCTTTTTCGATTCACTTCATAACTCCTGTCCCATCTCCTTTTCTAAAGCTGGTCTCCTGAATCTCCTAAAAAAAAAATTAAAACCCCACTCTACTGGCCCAGATGGGATCCCCAGTCATATCCTAAGATTCTGCGCCAATGAAATTTGCAACTATCTCCTCATTATATTCAACGTCTCACTGAATACTTCTAACCTACCCAATGACTGGAAAATTAATAAGATAATTCCCATCCATAAATCTGGCTCACTCTCCCACCCTCTCAACTTTAGACCTATTGCAATCACCTCCTCTTGCTGCAAGCTCTTAGAACACATAATTGCCAAGAATATCCGTACCCACCTCGATCTAACCTCTCCCCTCGATCTTGCCTCCGAATTTAACCGGGCCTTCTCTTCTGTTTTTTCCTCTGATCCTTCACCCCCCCCCCCCAATATGTCTTTTTCGATTCACTTCATAACTCCTGTCCCATCTCCTTTTCTAAAGCCGGTCTCCTGAATCTCCTAAAAAAAAATTAAAACCCCACTCTACTGGCCCAGATGGGATCCCCAGTCATATCCTAAAATTCTGCGCCAATGAAATTTGCAACTATCTCCTCATTATATTCAACGTCTCACTGAATACTTCTAACCTACCCAATGACTGGAAAATTAATAAGATAATTCCCATCCATAAATCTGGCTCACTCTCCCACCCTCTCAACTTTAGACCTATTGCAATCACCTCCTCTTGCTGCAAGCTCTTAGAACACATAATTGCCAAGAATATCCGTACCCACCTCGATTCGATTAACTTTTTCTTCCCTAACCAACATGGATTTCGATCATCGTTATCAGTATCTACCCAATTAACACTTTTCATACATGACTTAACAGACTCCATTGATAAAAACCTCCAATCCGACATAATTTTCGTACATTTTTCCAAAGCATTTGACAGGGTGCCCCATAATAAACTTCTAAAACTTTCATACCTTGGACTAAATGTTCAACTGCTGAAATGGGTGGAGGCCTTCCTTATTAAACGTAACCAGTTTGTCTCGTACAAGAGCCAGAACTCTCATTTTCTTCATGTCAAATCTGGCACACCCCAGGGCTCGGTCCTCTTGCCATTATTATTTTTAATTTACATAAATGATCTACCCAACTCCATAAACTGCCGCATTAGACTCTTTGCTGATGACTGCGTCATCTATAAAACGGTGTCCAATCTTTCTGACCAAGAATCTCTCCAACACAACCTTAACATTATTTCCAAATGGTGCTCAACCTGGGAATTACCCCTCCATTTCTCAAAAACTGTTTTTATGAAAGTGACCCGTAAAAGAATCCCTCACGAATTCCCCTATTCTATAAACGACTCTTTGATCTCTGAGGTTTCCCAATATGAATACCTGGGTATTATAATCTCTTCCGATCTCCGCTGGAACCTTCACGTTGATTATATCTTTAATAAATGTCTCCAAAAACTGTTTTTCCTTCTCCGTAACCTAAAATACTCCACTCGTCATGTTCGTCACTTGTGCTACCAAACATATATTCTCCCTGCCCTCTCCTATGCCGGTGAAGCCTGGGACCCCCACACCCAAACCAACATGGACAAATTAGAATCTATCCAAAATAAGTCCACTCGTTTCATTTTTAACTGTTGGTCTTCATCTGTCTCCATAACGGAACTCAAGCGACAACTCAATATCCAACCGCTCTCCTCTCTTCGACTTATCTCTCATTTAACTTTTCTTTAAAAACTCCTCCATGGGGTTTTTAATATTGACACATCCAATATTCTAATCCAACCTTCACATTTCTCTGTTAGACTTAATCATTCCAAAAAATTACAGCCCGTCTTTGCCTCTTCAGATTGTCACAAATTTAGCTTTTTCCCAAGAACTATTATCGACTGGAACAACCTACCATCAAATATTGTAGATTGCACTACGATTTCCGAATTTTCTCGTACCATGAATCGACACTTTTGCCATATATAATTCCGCATCCTCTTGTATAGGCCTCGGCCAATCAATATTGTATAAATAATAAATAAATTACTAACGTCACTAGTAACAATGAATGTAAAAATAGTCTGTAAATCAGGTCTGCTGTGCTTAAATAACAATAAAATCAATTTAAAACAGTAATTTAACTTAGTCGTGTGACGCTCAAAATCATTTCACAGGGTGCGAATTGTTAGCCACCCAGACATAGATTATAATTGGAATTCTAAGTGCCCTTGAAACTTACAAAACTGAAAAACCCTCAAATGGGAAAAACATGGGATATTCTTTTTAGCAACTCTTTATGTTTTTATTTATTTTTGGAAAATGACAATTTTCACTTTCAATGTATTTTTATTTTTTTTTTTTACAGCTGAATAACAATTCCCAACATCCACCCTTTCATGTCAACCCCTCCAACATTGCTTTGTTCATTTCCACATCCTCATGTTGCAAAGTACCCCCCCCCCCCCACTGCACTGCCCTTACCTATCCCCCTCCTACCCCCAGTGTTACACAACAATTTGCACTCTTTCTATTGTTACTCAATAAAAAGAGATGTTATATTACTCTTTTTATTGTTATTAAAGTTATTAATTACTAAGGTTATTATGTAAGATGTTTCAAAGAAAAGATATCGATAAAAGGGAAGGTCAAGGATATCAAAGAAAGCTTGCATATGCAACAATAACATAAAACTGCTTTTACCATAAAATGTTCAAAGTATTTTTTTACAATAACTTTAAAAAAATAAATAAAATGAAAAAACATAAAATTTGAAATTCTACTTCATTGTTACGAAATCGAAGTATTTGTCATTTCACAGAACACACACACAAAAATATTGTACTGTTGCTACACAGAAGCAACAATGAAAACCGCATCCATATTATGCATCTATTCTCAGTGGCCATGTCCAGCCTCGGGCATGTAGGACCATGATAGAAGAGTCAACAATGGTTTTAAAAAAATGCATTGTTACGTAACACTGAAAAAACACAATGAACAAATAACAACTGAATAAAAAAATTCGGAAAATATGCATTTTCTGTAGGACAGGAAGAGAGTTTTTTTAAAATCAACAATGGAAAAAATTTCGTGAATTTATTTTTTGCCATAAAATTTATATAATAATTTTTTTTTCTCAGTGAAAAACTTACTGGAGCATGCCCATTCCTTGTTAAGATCCTCGATTGAAATATTTACGTTTTTAACACTTTCGATAAGATGCGGGCATTCCATTTCTCAGTTATCATAACAAAACAATTTAAGTTTAAAAAATCCAACAATATAACAATAACAAAGGCAGCCCTCCCCCCTCGCTGTTAGAGACACCAACAGTGAGTCAAGGACCAATGCATCAGGTCAACGGCAATCGTTGAAATAAAAACCGCAGCAGCAGCAAAAGAAAGGCGGCGAAGAAACCAACGAGCAATTTCGCATGCGATTTATTAGTGTTAAAGCCTCCATACTACAGAGACACACAAAAGGCTGCAGCGAGCGCCATCTGGTTTCATTTTGTACAGAGAATTTGTTTATTCAAGCCCCCCCCCCTCCCCTCTCTCTTTTGCCACCTGTCTATTGTTATTTTTCCCGAAATGCACTTGAAAAAAAAAACCCCGGCCCCCCCTACCTAAAAGTCAGTCTCGGGACCCCCCTCCTCGGAAAGTTCAAACTACTTTTTCCACTTCAATGTGTGCAACAAAGCAAATTCTTTTAGCATTGTCTGTGTGAAAATAATTTCTTCCTGCTTCAATTCAGTCAACCAGCAGGGCCGCAACTTGATACTTTGTCCCGCAGGGCAAGCAAGCATTTCGATCAGGGCCGCAACTAGATGCTTGGTCACCCGGGGCAAGTGCTCATTTTGGCACCCCCTTCCAAAATGAGCACAACATTACAACTGTAATGTTGAAGGAGAGGTTTGAGAATAAAATTTGCTCCCCCTTTGGTCCAGTGCCCGGGGCACGAGACCCACCTGCCCCCCCCCCCCCCAGTGGCGTTTCTGATTTCGATGCCCCGTGTAATGTAGAAGTAGCAGTTAAAGGGTGAATTTGGCGCCCCCTCAAGTCCAGCGTCCGTGTACCAGACTAACACCTTTTATAGTTGAGCTGGCTAAAGATCTAGCTAAAGATGGTGCTGACCAGACCCACCTGCTGCCTTCTTAGTTGTGGCGCTGCAGTCGACAATCGTTATAACAACCCCCCCCCCCCCACGTTATAGTGACCATTCCCAGGTTCTCAGGCCCGCAGCCAGAAATTTCGTTCGTGGAGAGGGACCACTTTCATTTCGGGAAGGGAGTCCGAACTGATAGAACTGATTTGGCCATCTTTTACCCTTTATTCAGTCATTTTCTCACATTTCGGGAGGTCCCCTAAATCCCCCCCTACGGCCTCGACCATTGCATTATAACAACCGATAGCCATAGGTCCCAAAAGTTTTCATATAACGACTATCTCATACAGCAGGCAGTAGTGTATTCAGGGGTGTGCTAGCGGTTGCACCGGGCCTCGCATTTACGGTCACAATAAGTTCTCTTTCATAAATTCTGCATTTTTTTTTCAATTCTTCACTTTCATCTCGAAAGAAGTAATTCTGGAATCATTTCTTTTATAAATTCCCAATTTCCACCATATCTGGAACTGTTTTTTAAATAAAATCTGAACTTCCATCAATTCTGACACTGGATCTTTCATTTATTCTGAACTTTGAATGATTTTCATTTCCTGTGAATGTTCGATTCCCCCTCCCTCACAAAAGAGTAAAATCGGGGGCTAAAGCGGGACCGGAACTATGGGGGTAAGGCAACTGTCCCGGATTGCTAAATTTAATTGGCGCAGTTTTGGGGGGAACCAGGAATGTCTTTTAAAATTGTCGGATTTCAAAGTTTTGGGGGGGGGGGGCGAAAAAATCCTAGTTACTGCCTTGGCTAAGGGCAGCTATTTTTTTCACTATTCGCTAAAGCCACTATTATTTCCACACCGGGCCCCGCGTATGGTAAGGGCGGCCCTGGGCGTATTTACACGTCAACTTAGTGAGCTGTAGCCCCAAGGCGGAAAGTTCAGAGAGTGGCAAATTTGAGGAATGAGTGGTCGAGAAAATTAGTAGAATGGGAGAAAGGCGGAAAAATTTGTATAAAATTTGTAAAAAAAATTGTATAAAATATATATACACTGGTGAAATAAATAGAGAATTTGCATATTTTATCGAATTTCATGAAAAGAACTGAACTGAATGTAAAACCACTGCTTCTAGACAAAAATGCAAATCTTGTACGTCAAATACGTAAGCGTACACGTGTGTGTAGGCGGAGCCAGTAGAGAAACAGGTTTTATAAGCGCGCGTAAGTTAAGACGCATTTCGTTCGCTAGCACACCTCGGCGAATTTCTTGGTGTAATTTTGCAGCAATCGGTTAATTTCCAATTTGTAACAGTAAAAATGAGTACCCACCAACGTTTAGATGATGGAATGAGGTGGCGAATTGTGGGGAGGCTAGAAGCAGGCCAATCTCAAGTCCAGATTTGTAGAGAGTTCATTTTAACGCCCAGCGTCGTGTGTAACTTATGGAAACAGTTTCAGGATACCGGATCCATCGAGAGAAAGCCTGGGCAAGTTCGTCTAAGAGCCACGACGGCCAGAGAAGATCGCCATTTGTCGATTATAGCGAGGCGTAACAGGAGTGCTACAGCTTCTCAGCTCTCTCGTGACTTGTATGCAGCCACAGGAACCCGTGTATCAAGGGTGACTGTTTCCAAAAGTCTTCATGAGAGAGGGTTGTTTGCAAGAAGACCTGCTGTTTGCGTCCCACTCACTTCTACGGACAGGAGAATCCGTTTATCATGGTGCATAGAGATTGGAGTATGGATCAATGGGCGACCGTTCTCGTCACTGATGAGTCCCGGTTCAGCCTAAGCACCGATTCTCGCCGTACGTTCATATGGAGAGAACCAGGTACCACTACCTACCCTCCAATGTCCGCGAAATCGACCATTATGGCGGAAGTGGTTTAATGGTCTGGGCAGGCATCATTTTGGATGGCCGCACACCTCTCCATGTCTTTGAAAGAGGCACTGTGACTGGTGTGGGGTATAGGGATGAGGTCTTGGAGCCCTATGTTCGCCTTTTCAGGGGTGCAGTTGGCCCTGAGTTCATTTTAATGGACGATAACGAGAGGCCACATAGAGCTCTTCTGCTCGACGATTTTCTAGAGAGTGAGGATATTCGCCGGATGGATTGGCCAGCCAGATCTCCAGACCTTAACCCTATAGAGCATGTCTGGGACTCTCTGGGGAGGGCAATTGCAACTCGCAACCCCCCTCCGGGAACCATCCAGGGAATGAAAACAGCGTTGCTGAACGAGTGGGACCAATTGCCACAGGGAATGATAAACTGCCTTATTTCAAGTATGAAATCACGCTGCGAGACCTGTATATCTGTAAGAGGGGACCGTATCCCCTATCAACCCATATATTAATCCATTTTTTTGTTTATTCTGCAACCGCTGTTTCATACCTTCCGACTTCAACGAGTGTTACGCACGATCATGCGTGTGTATTACAATTATTGAATGGTTATTTGTTTTGTATTGTATCAATGTATGTACATATCAAATTTCATTAAAATCGGTATAGTAGTTCTAGAGATAATCGACCAAGTCTGCAAATTCTCTTAATTTCTTACACCAGTGTAGTAACTGTAGTAAAGAGGCCCGTGAAAAGTCTAATCTAGTGGGCCCACCAGAGGCTTCCGCCTAGGGGTCCCATTCTAGGATGTGTTGAAAATTTGTTTTCTTCAAATATTCAATGATCGTCTCTATTAAACGAGGTTTCTGGTATCCGAGTTTTATTCATATTATTTTGCCTAATTGTTATCAAAACGTCACAAAGACAAACATTTAATACTTTTGCAGGGATCAAAAAATTAAATTTATGCGGAAAGTATCTATTTACTTTGACTTAGAAAGCTGGAAAAAAAACATTTATTGAATACCATACGGATGAATTTTTATTATTCGTGAGCATTGTTTTGTCCGGTTAACTGTGAGCTTTAATTTTTATCGAGCAAGGAGAAGGAAGTAGGAATCTAGGAACATTTTCAAACAATAATTCTTTATATGCTTTTGATATTGTTACGATCTGTAGGTGATAGATGGCGCGATTTGTTCGATGGCTCTTAGAAATATCGAAATTGGTTGATGCCGGTTTCGGTTCATCGGAGGAAGATGCTATTGGTGAGAACATTCCAGAAAGTTCCGCCCCTCCAGATATTGGTTCAACCCCTCCGTACGGTAGCGCCGCCGACTAGGAAACTGCAAAATAGAATTTTGTGGAATGTTCTTTTTCTCGAAGTTACTCCGGGGTTATAAATAGTGCGGCGCTCGCAAGATGGCAGGCTAGACAAGGCTCAGACAGGCACTAGGAGATTCAGTCAGTTGTGTTTAAACTTTGTGAGAAAGTTGTTAGCTCTCTGATTAGCCTGTAAATACGTGTAAATTGCTGTTCTGTAAATAAATCTGTGTTTGTCCGTCGAACCGCTTCTTGTTTTTGCAATCCTGAAGTCTTGTGGAAAATTATCCGGAACAATATTCTGTTCTCTTTTCATCTGCAAAGTTTTCATTTATTTGTACAATTGCACTTGATACTGCGTTACTACAATTTTTTTTTTTAATCTGGTAAATGTGCATCAGAACTCCTCACAATGTTTACAAATATAACACGTTATTCAGTCTGCCCCTCAAACTTTTTTTTTCGTACAGTATTTTTTACGAGGGTAGCCTGTACATATGTTGGAAGTTATTATCAAAAACAGCTAATTCATTAGTTACAACATAAGTTGTTGCAAAGCAATTTTTTAAATAAGTGTGTTGCTTACTGAAAAAATATAATTTTTATAAATATAAATTTTAATTTAGTTTTAATTTTTAACCACTTTCAATTTTTAATTTAACTTGAAGTTATAAATAATTTTAATTCTTACTTTTTTAAATATTAGTTTTTATATTTTAAGTACGTTTGGCGCCTGCGGACACTAGGTTGGGCCTCACCGATCGACACCTTCACTGCAAAAAATCGCCCCCCCCCCACAACACATCACCCTGAAAAACACAAACTTCACACTTTTTCTAATTTGGGGGCCTCAATATTTTATTTTGCGCCCGGGCCCCGACCGACTTTAATCCGCCACTGACTACAGGGCTCACCGGCCCGTACTTTTCTTCTGCCTTGAGGCAATGGCGACAGTTCTGTGAACACGGTCTTTTCGATAGGGAATCGGAATTTCTCCGTGCGATGCTCCCTTACGATGTTGAATCTCCATGCCATACTTCTGCAATCGTTGTATCCATCGAGCGACTTGACTTTTGTGGTTCTTGAAGTTCAACAGCCAGCTCAATGAGGCGTGGGTCCGTGTGAAGGAAAAATTTCCGACAGTAGAGGTAATGATGGAAATGTTCTACGACTTTGACCATTGCGAGCAGCTCCTTCCTAGTGACGCAATAATTCCTCTCGGGCTTGGGAAAGCTTTGGCTGAAGTAGGCAATGACGTGTTCTTTGCCGTCTACTTCTTGATATAGAACAGCTCCGATTCCGTTGTTACTCGCGTCCGTGGCGAGGATGAATTCCTTCTCTGCTCGTGGGAACGCCAATATTGGAGCCGATGTTAGGGTTAGTTTTAGTGACGTAAAGGCCCCTTCGCACTCGTCAGTCCACAGGCAATTTTGTTTGGCTTCAGTGAGTAGTTGGAGCGATCTCGCTATCTTGGAGAAACCTTGGACGAATTTCCGGTAATATGTGCAAAGTCCCAGAAAGCTCCGAAGCTCGTGCACATTCTCTGGTCGCTTCCATTCTTTCACGGCTTTGGTCTTCTCAGGATCCGTCCTTATTCCCCCTCGAGAGATGATGTAACCCAAGTAGGTGGCTTCGTGTCTAAACAGACAGCACTTTGTCGAGCTTAATTTCAAATGCCATCTCTCAGCTTCTGAAGGACTTTGTTCAAATTCTCTAGGTGTCCCGAGAATGTTCCTCCAATTACTATTATGTCATACAAACAGTGCCGTCTTAACGAATGGGCCCGGGGGCCTCAAGAAAAGAGGGGCCCTCACAAAAATGAGAACCGATTCACATTTTCCAGAATTCGCCAGGTAGGGTCGTGGAAAAATCACTTGGCCCGGGGGCCCATGATGATCTTAAGACGGCCCTGCATACAAGTGGCCTTGCATACACAGACGGCCCTGTACACAAGACACGATTCGTAAGATAGTCCGTGTAAAACTGTCTTCAATCTAAATCTGATGACGTAGAGAAACATCTCGGCATTTCTAGATTGTCCACTGAACACGTTTTCTCTGGTCAGGATCCAGCTGGGTGTCTCCTATCAGTCTCTCGAACGATTTTCCGGAATCCTCTGGTTGATTTCCCGACGCATCACGAACCACACACGTAACGGGAACACTCTTCACCCTTCCGCACTTTCTTTGGCTTGTCGCTGATTTAAACTGACTAATCTGACAGGGACGACGTCCTTCGATGAATCTACCAGAGCAGCGACAATCAGGGGGCCATTCTTGTTTTCGCTAGGAAAATCAACCGGTCCGAGCTGAAAGTCCCTTTCCGTCCCAGCTGCACCGTGGATGATACTGTTCCTTCTTGGCGGAATCGTGAAGTCCTGAACAGCCAATATCTTCCGGGGAAGGACCTCTTCATGTCACATATGAATAGGGCAACGTGCTCTTTTGGCGTGTGCAGTTGGTTATTTTTCAAGTCCTAGACGATCCTGTATTTTCTGAGAAAGCCCAATCCAATAATGCATGGGTCTTGAATATAGCCACGAAGACAGTGTGACCGTAGGAGACCGCAGTGAATTTCACAGGGACTTCTATTTTCCCATGCACGGTCATCTTGTCCCCAGTTACAGTGTAGCGTTAGTGAAGGTGCCACGTACAGAAGTTTTTGTCGAAATTTCTGAGCCAAATCGGTCCGGATGATGCTCACATCAGCTCCGGTGTCGATGAACAGCTGGCAAGGAAATCCGTCAACTTCACCTTCCACGTACATTCCATGGTCTCCGGCGCTCAGCTGTGAGATATAATGGGGGGAATCTCCTCCGTGCAACGACCTCCACCCCGCGAGATGGCTGATTTGCAGTTTAACGGCTCAGAGCTTCGGGAGGTGTTTCCTCTCTTGGGAACGGTCAAGCAGCTGGAACTTCGTGGGCAGGCCCGTCATTCAGGTGGAGGGTAGGGAGACAAGCTGGCTTTTGAAAATACACTACAAATGGTATATATACAAAAAAATATATATATATATATATATATGCGTACCTTTAGTACATGCTCTTTGCACCCCCCCCCCGGAAAAAGTTGAAATGACGGCCCTGTGTTCGTGGGTGGCCCGCCTCATTGCACCAAGGGCCTGTCTTTCCGATTGTCCCGGTCATTCCTGGCACTATTCAGGAGTTCTTTCAACTCTTTGACGATGTCCGACGTAGCGTCTTCCACAACAGCACGGCGGACCACTCGTCGTTCTCTCCTGGACGCTTGATGGGCTGCTTCGAACTTCATAGCATAGACGAGGGCACTCTTGACGTTTTAGGCACCCGTGTAGGCACCTATCTGTAGGACCGGTTGTTGAGCTCCATTATTAATGATAGTAACAATCAGGAGGTTTTAAATAAATAAATATGATTTATTTGGTACGGACACATAGAAATGAAGGACTTCACATAACAATGGTTGCTTGCCGACTGCGGAGAAAAACATTCGATTTTAATCACAACTAGCGTTGCTAGGTAACAAACATTCGCACCAGAGAATTGCGAAGCACGACGTCATCATTTTTCCGCAATCGGTAAAAGTTCAAGTAGAGGTCGCTACACACCCCCCCCCCCCCCCCAGTGTCAACGAAATGTCGTGGTCGAGTATCTGTCGGGGAAGTAGACATGACGACCAGAACGAGTTACAGTTGCTGGTACTGTACTTGTTGGACGGACGGGTGACGTCGAAGGCACTTCGTTGTGCTGGTCACTTAAGAAAGCTGGGATCAACCGATCGATGGAGATTCTCTTGGATGACCCGTTGAAGTCGATGTGACCCGTGGAAATGTCACAAAACAAGTGCTTTGTTATAGTACTGTCCGGCAAATGAGGTTTGAGGATTTTCAATGATGAGCTTTGTTGGAGTTCACGTAATTCATCATCACATTGAGAGTCGGCAATCGCATCGTAGTTGATTGGTGAAGGAGAAGCAATAGTTGCGATGCGTGACAAAGTGTCAGCAACTACATTGTTTGGTCCGGGAATATACCTAATATTAGTAGTAAATTCTGCGATATAATTTAATTGCCGTAGTTGTCGAGGCGAAGCTTTGTTCGGGTGTTGTTTGAAGGCATAAATCAATGGGCGATGGTCACTATAAATGGTAAAATGACGTCCTTCTAGCTGGCATTTGAAATGTTTAACTGCGCTATAAATAGCTAGAAGTTCTCTGTCATACGCACTGTATTTTACTTGAGACTGGGAGAGTGTGCGAGAGAAAAAACTGAGGGGTTGGATCACACCTTCATGTCCTTGCTGTAGCACTGCACCGATGGCATTGTCCTATGCATC
The DNA here is from genome assembly GCF_987345545.1 of Pholcus phalangioides. Lineage (NCBI taxonomy): Eukaryota > Metazoa > Arthropoda > Arachnida > Araneae > Pholcidae > Pholcus > Pholcus phalangioides. The sequence continues at coordinate 793,802 of NW_028301612.1, read as the reverse complement.
TGCTATGAGAGAAATGTGCGCGTTTGGTTTTGGATGAACGAGCAAAGTGGCGTTGCATAGCGCTTCCTTGACTTCGGCGAAGGCTTGTGAAGCTTGTTGAGTCCAATTGAATGGTTTCCGGCTGTTTTTCACACGCCCTGCCAACATAGCGGTGAGTGGTCGCTGCAGGTCTGCACACTTAGGTACGAACCGGTGGTAAAAATTCAACATGCCCAGAAATCGGTGCAAGGAAGTGGCGGAAGTGGGTTGCATAAAGTTCTTTATGACATCTACTTTGGCGGATAACGGTTTGAGTCCATTCTTGCTAATTTCATATCCCAAGAATTTGATGGTCGAGACGCCAAATATGCATTTTGACACATTTATGCACATTCCGTATTCGTCAAGTCGACTGAATATCTCACGTAAGTGTTGGAGATGAGTTTCCTCGTCTGGAGACGCAACCAGGATATCGTCTAAATAACAGAATACGAATTCCAATCCTTGTAGGATCGTATTCATGAATCTCTGGAAGGTCTGCGCTGCATTGCGTAATCCGAAGGTCATATACGGAAATTCGTCCAAATGGTGTAGTAATTGCTGTTTTTGGAATATCCGGCTCGTGCACTGGAATTTGTTGATACGCTCTAATCAGGTCGATTGAGGAATATATTGTTGTTCCGTGGAGAATGTGCGAGCAATCTGTGAGGAAAGGAATCGGGTAACGATCAGGAACTGTGATTTTGTTGAGTGCCCTATAGTCTCCATCACCAGATTTCTTTTGTACTAGATGGAGTGGACTGGACCAACTGCTCTTCGAAGGCTGACAAAGTCCTTGTTGCATCATAAACTCGAACTCTTTTCGCGCGACTTTCGACTTTTCCGTGGAAAGCCGTCGAGGTCGGGCAAAAACTGGTGGACCTGTAGTCTCAATGAAGTGCTTGATATTGTGCTATTTAATTTTCTTATTTTGGATGTGTGGACGGAGAAAATCAGGAAACTCTTTGACTATATCCCGATATGGCGATGGTAATTGGTCGATACTGCTTAAGCGAAAAGATGGAGCTGCGATATTTCTCGCAATGGAACAAGTGGCGGATAGCAGGGTGGTTCCACCGATGAGGCGATGATGCTTGCTATCGACTAACAGGTTGAAATGCGATAGAATCTACACCAATAATTGGTCGGGTTACGTCGGTTATGATGAATGGCCAAGCAAATGCCCTTCGCAGGTTCAAATTCAATGTTAGAAGTTTGGTACCGTAAGTTGAGATAGGGGAACCATTAGCGGCTGCTGAATCAACTTCTCGGGTTTCTTGTGAGTATTGACGACAGTTCGCGGGACGACTGACACATCAGCGCCCGTGTCGATCAAAAAAGTCCAGTTGGTAGAAGGATCGGCCAGTATGACTGTCGACGAATTGGCAGCCGTGGCCTTGGCCGGTAGACGACTGCCTTATTAGTTTCCCTGTGAGGTTTTGAAGGAGCAGGGCTGTTGAGATTTCGTAGCCTGAACTCCGAAATTGGTGTGGTAGAAGCATAAGCCATTTTCAGCTTGTTTGTATTGGGCTCGGCTGTGGAATCACGAGCGAGAATACCGTGCGCGATGACGGAATCGTTGTCTAGGCTGTCGCCGTGAAGTGTGAATAGCGGCCTTCAGCTCACTCAACTCTTTGGTCAGAGGCTGCGACTTGTTGCTCCAGTGATTGGCTGACTGCGTTCTCATGTCGACTGGATGTTGAGCAGATATTTGGAATGGCCAACTCGGCGATTTTATCTGCCATCGAAGCGAGTTGTTGAAGACCTTCGCTTGAAGCAGCTAGTATAGCTTAGTTAAGTTCGGCAAGCTCACGCATTCGGGCAAGCAGATACGATGGTTTTTGATTTCCTAGTTCTAAACCTTGCAGTAGCGTACGAATTTTCGATGATTCGCTCTCCGCGTAAACCTGAATCAAACGTGTCTTTAGCGCGTCGTATTTATTCTGCTGGGGAGGTTCTAGAACTAAATCTTGGACTGTCGATAAAATATCGGCACCGATACCAGCGATAGTATGGTTGAACTTCGTTTCATCGGCAGTTATCGCTGCGATCGAGAATTGTGCTTCTAGTTGGATAAACCACAAGTTTGGATTGTTTCTCCAAAATGGAGGCGGCTTCATAGCGACGCGATCGACATTCGGCGGATGCACGCTAAAATTGACGTATAAAAACGAGCAGCTATCAAATAAATATGTACTACGCACACACGATGTCCCACGAGAGCTTGCTTGGGAACGCTGGGTAAGATAATTAAAGTTGACGATAATAAAAGTCTTCGTCAGGATCCGCGGTCGTCTCGGGCCTCGGGGAAGCAATAATTTTTATGGCTTTCAATACAAAGGCAGCGGAACGAGCGTCTTCCTTTGAAATGACCGAACAAGTACGGATTACTTCACGCCGGCTGTGGTTTTGCGGTGTATGTCCAACAAAGACTTTTATTATCTTTAGACTTTTATTAACTTTAATTATCTTACCCAGCGTCCCCAAGCAAGCTCTCGTGGGACATGAGCTTTACCCGTAACGGGTCGCACCGCGCTTGCGAAAAATGTATGTGACAGATCAAACTTTAAATGACCACATGCTATCAGAAAAAAAAGCTGAGCCTATGCGGCACAAATTTGCCCTCTCATATGTATGGTCTATGATAAGGCAGTTTCGGTTTCAGTACAGCACGGGGTAGATGTGTTCCCTATTCAGACTTTGCGCGCCGGCGTTGGGACCGGCCAAATGAGCTTTGTTTACATCAGTGACCCCAGGTGGGCCCTCTGTGGTCGCTGTTTGTCTCGTTCGATGGAGATTTCTATCTAGAGAATAAGTTCTATTTTTTTTTTTTTTTTTAAATAACGCGATCTTCACGTATTCCCAAGGGATCAGCATGTTCTGTCCAGGGAATTTGTTAGCGTTTGGTTCGTAGACATTCGTGCTCGAACCGGGATCCATGTGGGCATTACCTCCTAGAGATAAAAAAAATAAGGGTAGGGTGTGTATGTGTGTGAATTCTATCAAAATGAAGTCTGAAAAAATTAAAACAACAACAACAGTTGGAGAAATCATCAGTGAAAGCAGTACTCGCATAAATAAAAGTGCTACCAAAGGACAAAAAAAATTGGACCAAATTTCATAATGAAACAAATTTGTTTTTATTTTGAAAATTACATTAAAAAAGCAATTCTAATCAGTTGTGATAATCCACTCACAAATATATCAAGTATGAATCCGAATTGACAAGAAAAGGAAGCCATGTTCCCTAAACACTTGAATGAAGAAAAAAAAGGAGGAAAAACTTACTTACTGACGAACCACCACCTAATATAGTGACGTCACACATACGCGTTGACTGGCGTTGTAGGTCTAGGAGGTAATGATGCGGGGCCCTCAATTGGCTCTGCTTGGGTCGTAAAAATTCATATCAGCTCAGTACTTGCCACCCGGCACTAGACCCTGTTTAGTGATGCGACTACATCCATTACGAACGAGAACATAACTGACACTTTAATAATAAACATCCGGCCTAGACATATGTTGTCATAACAACCGAAACGACATTCGAATGCCATACTGTTCCCATTCCGCGACTCGTTATAATAATAATGATGGCACATTAATAACATCTTCAACATCTTCCTCCTTTTAGGAGAAAACCATAAGTTTCTTACAATTTATGAGAATAAGTCAGCCTGGATGGAGGCTTTACCAGGCGACCCGATCTTGTGACCGTGTAAGATCCATTATCCCGGGTTGTCTGTGATGACGGGCCTGCTACCTGTTTCTGTGGTATTGGAACCTGGCATTGGGGTGATACCTCATCCTTGGTAGCTGGAGATTTAGGACCACTTCTGTCTGGCTTGTACTCAGGCTCTTGCATCTCAGGTAGGAATATCATATTGTCTTGGTGGTGACAGGCTGGCTGTGAAGCTGTTTGCTTAATTTCCATATCTTGTTGGACACGTGGTTTAATGAATTGTCTGCTTCTTCTCAACGTGGAGCCCTCATTTGAACGGATCTCATAAGGGCGCGGACTGATCTGTTTTGTTACGCAGGCTTCTTCCCAAATCGGTCTCTGGTGTAGAGGGTTCCGGTGCCACACTGAAGCTCCAGGATGCAATGGCACAAGGTCTTGTGATGCTCTATTATGTCGCTGAGCCATCTCATTTTGCCTTTCTAGCAACTTTGCATGGACTTCAGGAACCTGCGGTAGAGTGAATTGTAGACGCTGGCTACTGGTCGGCAGGCTCGTCCGTGTAGGTCTTCCAAAGATCCTTTGCGCTGGACTGCACCTCAGTTGATCATCTGGCGTGTTACATTGAGCTAATAAGCCCAGGTATGAGTCCTCTCCTGAGCGAGCACACTTTTTGAAGATAGATTTCACAATTTTAACAGCAGATTCCGCCGGTCCATTGGAGCGGCTGTTCCCAGGGCTCGACATGAGATGACGGAAGCCCCAGCCATTGGCAAAATCTAGGAACTGTTTGTTCTTGAATTGCGGACCACCGTCTGTGATGAGCGTGCAAGGAATTCCGTGCCGAGCAAAATGATGCTTCAATTTGTGGCTAGCTAGAGTATTTTGCAAGAAGTCTACTTCTATGAACTTGCTGAAGTAATCCACCAGGACCAAATAATTTCGCTCTTTCAGCTGAAAAATATCAGCACCCAGTTTAAGCCTCGGGCCCGGAGGAATATCATGAGCTATCATCGTTGGAGTTGACTGGGCTGGAGCGAAGGCAGCGCATGTGCCACATGACTCGACATACTGCCGAATATCTCCTGACATGTTCGGCCAGAAGACAACTTCTCTCGCTCGTCTGAGACATGCATTTATGCCTTGATGCCCGACATGTATTTTTTTCTTCATTTCAGCTCGAAGTGTTGTTGGCACTACAATGCGGTCTCCTCTGACAACAATGCCATTGGAGATAGCCAATTCATCTCGATATGGAAAATATGCCGCCGCCATGGCACTGATATTCGTGTTAGTCTCTGGCCAACCTTCCAATATAAGACGTTTAACTTCCTGCAAAGTAGAATCACTCCGCGTATGCTGTTGCATGATAGGTAGGTAATGGTCAGACACTGGTAAGAAGCTGATGTTCATAATCGAATCCACCACATCTGCCGTATGATGGAGTTGAGGGAGTGAGTCCCTTGAAGGAGCTCGTGAAAGAGCATCTGCCACAGGAATTTGCTTTCCGGGAACGAACCTCAAGTTGAAGTCATAGTGTCTTGCTCTTAGCAACAGAGATTGTAAACGCCTTGGTGCTTTGAACAACGGCTTAGACACAATAGCCACCAGGGGTTTGTGGTCGGTGTTAACGGTGATGTTCCGTCCATAAATGTAATGGTGGAATTTCTCAAGAGTCACAACAACTGCTAGCAGTTCTTTTTCAATCTGTGAGTACCGGCGCTCGGTCTCCGACAGAGATCTGCTTGCGAATGCAATTGGTTTATCCATCTGGAACATTGCAGCTCCTATTCCATAATCACTTGAATCACATTTCAGCGTGACATGTAAGTTTTCATCGAAGGTTGCCAGTGTTGTATGATCAACTACTCTTGCCTTAATCGCATTAAAGGCTGCTTTTTGTGATGTACCCCAGTTGAACATAGTCTCAGACTTCAGAAGGTTGTGCAGTGGTTCAGCAATATGAGCGAGGTTAGGTATGTGCCTTCCTAAAAAATTCACCATACCCAGAAATCTCCTTAGCTCGGTGATTGAGGTTGGGTCTGGAAAGTTTTCTATAGCTTCTATCTTGCTTGGATCAGGAGAGATGACATCTTTCGACAACCGATGTGGGGCGCGGTAGCCCAGGTCGGTAAGATACTCGCCTAAAGTACCAAAGGATGTTTAGAGGTGTCACGAGTTCGATACCCGGTTCGTCCTGGTCAGAAAACTTTCCTGACACAGGGGTACAACAAAAATGGCGACATGACCGCAGCAAAAATTGCTACCGTAGGGAGTCCCCCATCGAGGGGTTAGCGCACCAACCTCTCGACGAGTATAAAAAACAAGCCTGCCGTTCGGAATCGGCAATAAATTGTAGGTCCCGGTCTAATTAGCCCTCGTGTGCAGAAAATGACCGCGGTGCGACAAAAATGATCAAATGAACAACCGATGTCCTAAAAATGTTAGCTGGGGTGCTTTGTACTCTAACTTGTTCTTGTTAAGTTTAATTCCTTTTTCTATGCATCTGTGTAGAAAAGATTTAAATCTTCGGTCATGTTCTGCTTCTCCTCTGCCATGTACGATGATATCATCAGCTACTGCTATGACACCTTCCAAGCCCACCAAGAGTTCGTGTATACGTCTCTTAAAGATTTCTGGAGGGACCTTGATGCCAAATGGGAGTCTGCACCAATGGAAGCGTCCCAATGGAGTCTGAAATGTTGTTAACAGTGATGACTCTTCGTCTAGCTCTACATGCAGAAAACCCCATTGCAGATCACATTTTGTGAATGTGTCGAACCCTAGCAGTTCATGCAACACGTCATCTATGGTTGGAAGGGTGTAATGTTCTCTTTGAAGAGCCTTGTTGAGGTGGAGAGGGTCAATGCAAAGTCTCAGTGATCCATCTGGTTTAGGAACTATCACGAACTGATTCACCCAGCTGGTTGGCTGTACTACTCGCTTAAGACCGATAGTACAGCCAACCAGCTGGGTGAATCAGTTCGTGATAGTTCCTAAACCAGATGGATCACTGAGACTTTGGCATGTATCGGTAAACATCTCTGACCGGAGTCGCTCTTATTTAATGCCTTTTTTCAATGCGAATATAGTCTTGTTTTAATTTTATTGATATAACCGAGTGTACAGTATGTCATAAAGGTTGTTCCGGTCTTTATTTCGTCTAAATCGGTCAAATAGAACCGAAGTTAAGAAGACTTCGCCCAGCAGCTGAATCGTTCGTGTGCGTGGAAGATGGCGACGACCGCCTTGTATGTTGATGATCACGATTCCCGCACCAAACAACTCTACCATTGCTGCCTGGTCAACTGATTGTAATTTTCGGGAGATAGATAGATAAACTTTGTGATTTCGATTCGATCCCAGATTCAATAATATTATCGTAAAAAAATTCACAACGACATACTTTTACAATTATGGCAAGAAAAAATAATCGTCCGAAGATTACAAGATTACAATATATGCTATATAGATTCTATATTCTAATTCTATGTCGCAGATTCCAGATTTTTTGTATGAAGAGACAATTTTTCAAGAAACAGAGCAATCCTTGATTAAGCCGGACTCTGCAATGAAATTCAACCGGTTGCGTCGTGTGCTGAGAGATGGTCAAATAAACAAGAATGTTGACTCAACGAACGGAAATAGAGATGATGGGTTCACGGCTAGAGCGATCTTGATGGAGGCTCTGGACGTATCATTGCAAACTCAATTAAATTCCCCCCCCCCAACAGACATCGTTTTCAAAAAAGGATATAAAAAATTCAGCGTCACTGTATAAGACTCTATACTGAAGAGGAACTTTCTCCGAACCATGGATTTAGCCCAACCTAGTGCGGAGAAAGAGGAATTCCTTTCCGTATTAAGATCTATAGATTCAAGATCAAAAGGATCTCTGATTTTAGAGGATACTGAAGCAGAAAATGAAGTAATGAAGCAGCCATCTTCTGTGTCAGGCGCAGAACAAGGGGAAACCGGTAGTGAACAACAAGGTGGACCCTATGCGTTTGAGGCTGCTAAGACAATATGGACAATGTTGACAGATACGAAGAAAAACGGTAACGGCAAATCACGTAGTCGAATCCCGATGAGTGAAAGAAAGAAACTACAAGGTCTTCTAACAAGAACAATCGATGACATAAGAGACTTATGGGTGTTAATTAGCGTGACACACAAGAGCGTACGAGGGAGGAATCGCTACAGAGTTTCTCTTGATGAACAAGAAATAGTTCTACAACAACTTCAGCTGCTTCTTGAAGAAATAGCGAAGCCATTAGTTATTAAAGAACTAACTTCTTGCCAAGCGACGATTGGTAAAGGCTTGACAAAATGTGATGAAGGACTGTCATCCACAGACTGCTACAAGCACAGCTCACGAGAAGCTTCGCTAATTACAACTTCTACAGTGGATACACAAACTACAACCGACCGAGAGGTAACAGAGGTGCGGAACGAAACAAAGAGAACCTACGTTAACAGGGGATCACAAACGGAAAAAACGGATATAGCAAAGGTTCAGATATCTAGAAAGAAACTTCAGGCGTCGGTGGATAGAGAAAATTCGGTAAATGTCAACATGAGCAAAAAGAATCGAAAGATATGTTTCAACCCAATAGTTTCATCGGGTCGTAAATCTCTATTAGACTTTTCTGATCTACCCACTGACGAAGGAAGTGACGTTGCAGCTGAAGTAGAATCTCGAGTGGAAGATCGATTGCCAAAACTACAGAAAACAGCTACTCAACTTGGGAATCACAAGTGTACCCTCACAACCGGAAATGATGAAGATGAGCGGCTGGATTGGTATGAACGATCCACGATGGGGCAAGCATGCGAAGTGGATGGACAAATGATAACTGAGAATAATCTTCAGAATAAAAACAATATGGACAACCCAAAAGATAGACAGTCCTCTGAAATCACTAGTTATAACCTATGTCAGGATGAAAACGCACCGGTGATATTGCCGGATGGCCATGCTAATTTAAACATTTCTGCAATACGATCATCGCAAATTTCAAATCTATCATTCTATGAGGAGGACAGTTGGAACGAAGATCAGCAAAAGCAACAAGACGTTTTGCAGTCAGCTCATAGTAACCTGGAAGGTGAAAACTGGAAGGAGGTATGCAGGAAAAGTAAACGGCAGCAATCAACATTGGAAGACAGCAGTAGTAAAAAAGACAATGATTATATTTTAATAAAACTGGCGGATTTTACAACTCTCGACACGTGGCCTCCGTTAAAAAAGTCCAATGACACCTCGATAAGGCTAAAACATAAGGCAGAAAAAAACAAGGCAAATTACAATCGTAATGACCAAGAACTGCAAGGTACTCAGCAATCGTGGTCACAAGTGGTAGGCGATAAGCTCTTAAAAAAGAAGAGATATGGTTATAAAGTGATGAGTGGTTGTAACAGACCACAAAATTCTATAAATGAATCTACAAACGTCTCTCGAAAGGATGTATGATACTCTCGAGTAGAGAAAAATCGGAGGATAGCAGCGGTAGACAACCACATCGCAGATAAATGGTCACTACAGCCAACACGGACGATCATTGATTGGCAAGACGATCACAAGCAGAAAAGTGAACGTCAGCATCAATATGATGGGGTGAAAAACTACAAGCATGTCAGGGTTCAGGCAAAAAGGACCATTTGGCGGTCGAAGAAACATCAGAGAAGAGTCATCCTTCAATGGATCAAATAAACAATGGTGGTGTAACATACCAGCAGTGCAGGATATTTGCTTCCAGAGGCATAATGACGGAAGAGATGGGATTAGATCAGGCTACGAACTCTCAGAGAGAGGAAGATGGTCATCACAGAGTCGACATACACATGCAAAATTGACTGTTCCCAAGGAAATAGCAAGGGGGGATTATCCCACATGCAAGGGAAGAATAGGCATCAACAGGAATCACATACTGGCGACGCCGGCTAGGTGTGATGATGGCGAAGACAGACGCGATAATGCAAGAAAGACGTCTTGCTATTATTCAAGATTTGGAAGAACACATGCCCAGGCATCTAGAGAAATAAACAAACCAAATAATAGGTGCATAGACTGCACTCTGATGAACTTGGCTCACGGTTCACAACTGAGATCAGATCATAAAACAGCCGGCAAAGAATGTACAAGCCATTTACTTGTACGGGGTCGCAGCTTGATACACTAGACCAAGAAGAGATGAGTGCTCAAATAGACGTTAACTTATTAGAAGGGGAGGTGCCCTTGCGTCTTGGACAGATCTAAGAACTGTACTTTTCATCTGGTGACCTATGCCATAGAACACAAGATTGATCTACTGTTGGTGCAGGAACCGTGGGTTAATCGCGGTGCTCTCCGTGGCTGGCCACAGCAATGGACAATATGGAGTTCGCAAGATTCTAAAAGTGTAATTATAGAATTATAGCTTCGTCTTCGCGGGTGCATCCAGCAACTTATCGTATAGGTAAACAACTTGTTGCCATACAGCTTAGCCTTCGACAGAGAGAAATAATCTTGGTGAGTGCCTATGCTTCTCCCTACGAGGGTCTAGACGGTGTACTACAAGAACTAGAGGAAATACAACTATCTTCTACTGCTAAAGAGAAGATGTTTGCTACCGATATCAACTGGCACTCGTCATTGTGGGGCTACAAAACTACAGATGCCAGAGGCTGGAAATTACAAGAATTGCTCAGCGGTCACGGCATGTACCTATTTAACGCTGGCCAAACAAAACCTACTTACGAACTTTTTGGTACAAAAAGATGGCCGGATCTCACGTTTACCTCGTCTGAAGAATTATTTGCTCACACAGTCTGGTCAGTAGGAAACGAGGATTCGCACAGCTCGCATCGCTATATTCATTTGGACCTGCATATAGAATGTCAATCTCAACTGCAATGGCGTTATAGGACGACCACACGGAGATTAATCAGGCTCAAGACACACACCAGGCCAATGTTAACCGATTTTGCACAGCAGCTGCGTATAGCACACACGGCAGAAGACCTCAATGCAACTGTGGACACCTTTATGGAAGTGTTGCAGTCTGCTTGCGTAAATATACTGGGACGTGCTCAAAAACCTAATGATAAACTTCCCAACTGGTGGTCACAGGAATTAGCTATTCATAGAAAGAGGGTTCGAGCCTTGGAGAGAAAATTTCTCAAGGCTAAAGGTAAGTTCAAGGGTGAGGCCCATACGATCTACAAAAAGGCTAGAGCAGAATATCTAAAGAAGGTTAAGAAAACTAGGAACGACTGCTGGACAAATTTTTGCGCTGCTGAAAACAACCCTTATGGAATCGCATACCGTTCTGTTTTCAAAAGCAAGAGAGTACCGCCTCAAGTTTTGATGATGCAAAGCGGGAGTCACAATTCCACAATCTTGGAAGCGGCGGAGCAGCAACTCGATACGATTTACCCAGATCCTAAAGACACAATATCCTTGGTAAAACCAATTAGAACTGGAATCCCAGATGACGAGCAAATTACATTGGAAGAGATCAGGAGTATTGTCACAAGATTGAAGAATAGAAGAGCACCTGGCTTTGATAATATTAGTGTTCCCATACTGAAGACATTATTCGAAGCCAATGCCGAATCGTTTACTGAAATTCTCAACAGGTTCCTGGAATTATCTCTCTTTCCTAAACATTTTAAAAAGGGGAAGCTCCTGCTATTCCTTAAGAAAGATAAAGACCCACAATTGCTACGCTCATATCGTCCAATTTGCCTATTACCCACTCTAGGTAAGGTCTACGAGAAAGTTATAGTACAAAGACTTATGTATCAATTAGAGTGCATGAACTGGCTAAGTCCTCTACAATTTGGATTTCGTGCTGGAGGGTCAACTGAGAAAGCTATAGATTCACTGTTGCAAGTAATTGTCGGTATGCATCAACAAGGCTATCAGACGGCGATAGTCACGATAGATATTCGTGGAGCCTTCGATTCGCTGCGCCATGAAATAATTATCAATCAACTTCGCCAACTGCCACTTCCTGGAAACCTGACGCGAGTTATTGAGAATATGCTTTCAGACAGATATATAGTGATGTCCACAGACGGAGGAATAGCCATGAAAAAGCAGATGAAAGGGTGTCCACAGGGCTCATGCAGCGGCCCCTTGATGTGGTCACTCGTCCTCAACACGCTTTTACAGATTAACTGGGCCTGCGGGTATATCTACAGGCATTTGCCGACGATCTGGTATATGTTATATCCGGCGAAAACCATATGGCAATAACGGATGAAGCACAGACAGTGTTCGGAAAATTGAGCAATTGGCTGGCTAATAATAAACTACAAATGGAAGTAGAAAAAACCCGCTTCTTGTGGCCGCACCCAAAGAAAAAGATGAAACCTAAGATCTACATTGAAGGTATACGAATTCGACCGTCTCAGATAATACGATACCTTGGTGTGTACTTTGATAGTAAATTGAACTTTATGGCGCACATCCAAAAACAGGTCGACAAAGTAAATGGCACACTGCAATTACTGCGCAGATTGGCCGGATCGAAATGGGGAATGCAGCGAGCCTTTCGCAACATCTTGTATAAGACTATTGTACAAAGGCAACTTTCATACGGATGCGCCACTTGGTATCAGCACCCAACTCAAAAACAAAAGAGAGCTCTGGATATCGCACAGCGTCCCTTTCTTCTATATGTTACAGGAGCATACGTTACAACCGCGAACGAAGTTCTGTATGTGGCCACAGGCAACCCAGCTTTGAGTATTTACGTGGAGTACGAGGCTCTTAAGACCAGACTACTACATCTTGAAAAGGACATAATATTGGACGAGCAGAGAATTTCGTCAAACCAATTTGAGCAGCGACATAAGCAATGGCTGTTTCACCCAAGCACAGATCTCACCAAGTCTCAAATAATGCCATTTGGTATTGATAATATAGATTCCTTGGGCTCTAAGAAAATATTCACTGATGGCTCTAAAACAGAAACGGCTACTGGCTGCGTGTATGTGGTACTAGCGGAAGATGGTTCAATAGAGGAGCAATGGAGTCGAAGGTTAGCTAAAGAGAATAGTGTATTCCAAGCCGAGATTTTTGCGATACTCAATGCTGTTAAACGTGCGGGAGAGATGCTTTGTCCAGTAACAATCTTGACAGATAGCGCATCTGGCCTCCTAGCCATACAAGATCACCTAGCCCTGACATACGAAGTATTCGTCTTATCCTACGCGCTCACGACAACATAAGGTTAGTCTGGGTCAAAGCGCACGTAGGTATTGCTGGAAATGAAAAATCGGATCAACTTGCCAAGGAAGCGACAACATTGAAAGACTTGGTTGTTCTACCTTGGCCGAGGAGTCATGCCCGCAATATCTTGAAAGACAGAATGCTTCATCTTTGGCAAGTTGAATGGAACAAGAACTCAACGAAAGACGCCTACAAGATACAACGTCGAGTGGCTTTGCGCAAGTGTGTATGGCCGCAAACAAAAACAATCCTTTTAACTGAGCATGGTCCATTTCCGACATACTTGCAGCGGTTTGGACGATCATCTCACAATGCTTGTAAGTGTGGTGCTACGGGCTCGCTATTGCATTACGTCTGCCAATGTCCACACACATCAGCGTTTCATTTTGGTCAGATGTCACAAAGTCAGATGACGGCATTCAAAAGAAGAATACTAAAAAGTCCGATGAACTTCTCGCGCATTCAAAATTTGATTCAATTTTTAGACCGTAACCTATATTTGCTGCACGACAAGAAGGGTGGACTACGGAAGAAGCAGGATGAATTTCAGCCTTCCAAACCAGTAAAGCTGATACCAGGGAGAGTCTACAACTTGCGGCCACGTAGGGGTACTGGAAATTCACGAAACTGATACGTCGTTGAATGGCGAACTTTATTGGAGAAACTATAAACACTTAACATGCTAACGAGGTGAATCAATGCCACCCATAATCCAGCTAGCCAGCCGATGTAGCTTCGGGAATGATGAAAATCTCCTAATTGCCCAGGAGAATTAAGACGTAGGATGCTTATGGAACAGGAATGTGTGCCTAGAATGAGCTAAAACATCTGGGTGTCCGAACATTGGCGGACTTGGACACTTGAACAAGGACATGTGACGCAAACATGACATCGATTCGTCGTTGTACGGCCTACACGACTAGTGACATCTAACGAACGCGGACGGACCGCCACCAACGGAATTTGATTATCGAGTCCGGACGTGCCAAGGACGTTATAATATCAATTTAGATTTCGATTCTTAGATCACGATTTATCATAATTATTCCGTTGATTTATACTTCTGTAATTAGACTTGTTATTCTGTTATACAAATTTATATATATATACATATTTAATAAAATTCCGGATGCACCCATCTTTCGGGTTTCTCCTTGAGATGGGAAGCGGGGTGCGTCTGGTCCTTCAATGTTCAATGTACTACTCGCCTGATGATTCCTTGCTCCATGAGTCGGTGCAGCTCTTGCCCGAGTTTTTCTCTGAGAGCGATAGGCGGCTTTCGAGGAGGGGAGACCACGGGTACGACTTCCGGATTCACTTTCAGCTTGACTTGTCCCGGAAATTTGCCGACTCCTTCAGAAAAAACGCTTTCCAGTTCTGGCTCCCACATCACATTGCCAACTCTGATGAAATTTCTGTGTTGTACAGATATCAAATTCATGGCTTCACATGTGGGAAGCCCCAGGAGTGGTGACAGTTCTTGGTCGACTATAACAAAGTCCACAGTGTGTCGCAACCCAGTCTTAGGGTTATGTACCTCAGCTTTACGTGACCCGCTTGCGATAAGCTCCGAATTATTCCACATTTTCAGTTTGCGACGACACGGCAAAAAATTTGTATTCGGTGCTACTTTTGACCTGGGTAATAAGTTGATGGACGCCCCTGTGTCTAACTGGAACACCACTCTTCGTCCGTTGACATGGGGAACACACTTTGCAGAATGTGTATTTACCGAAGACACACATTCTACATACTCCTCTTCCAGTTCAGGATAAGTCTCATCCGGGTCGTGTCCGATTTGTCGGATCCGCCTAGCTTTGGATGATCGCCTTGCTTGTATCTGACCCTTCGCTATAGACATACACACGGTCTCAAAATGGTTAGCTCTTTCGCATTTTTTGCACACGTGCTTCCATGCAGGACAAGATTCTTTTCTCAACGGATGCTTACAGCTTTTATGATCTTGCGAAACTCTGATGGGTTTTTTGACTGCATGTACCTCAGCAAGTGAACGCGGGACTGTACTCTCATGTGTGGCTTTGTCTGCTGTCCTACAAACATCAATGCATTTTTCAAGCGATAGAGACCTGTGTTTAACGAGCTCTGCATAAGTATTCGAATCTCGGATTCCGACAACAATTCTATCTCTGAGTAGCTAGTTCATGCATTTATCGCAATAACCGCATACTTTAATCTGGCTTCTGAGAGCCGCCAAGAAGTTATTGAAAGACTCACCTTCGTTTTGGCTTCTTTTATTGAAGAGGGCTCTCTCATAAGTCTCGTTCGTCTGGCCGATCGCGAAAGCTTCGAACTTCTCCAAGATCTCGGACACCTTTCGATCATCTTCGTCGGACGCGAAATCCAGACCATCGTAAAGACGCATGGCGTCGTCATCTAAGCACGAGAGAAAAAGCGCTACTCGATATGGTTCCGGCTGGTCGTCCAGTTGACAGAGGGTGAGGTAGTTGTTCCATCTCCGGCGAAATAACTTCCAATTCGCAGCAGGTTATTCTCCGAATGCGAGACTTGGTAGCTGCAAACCATGGACAGGCGGCGGCCGTCGGCTGATGGTTTCACGCTGTGCTACTTCGTTCATGCTGCGGCAATTCGGCTTCTTCCTTGGTCTGAGATGGAGTTACAACACCGCTGCCACTATGTTTAGTGATGCGACTACATCGATTACGAACGAGAACATAACTGACACTTTAATAATAAACATCCGGCTTAGACATATGTTGTCATAACAACCGAAACGACATTCGAATGCCATACTGTTGCCATTCCGCGACTCGTTATAATAATAATGGTGGCACATTAATAACATCTTCAACAGACCCGACCAAATTGATTTCGTTTCCATCCATGGGGGACCCCAAGATGGTCCCTCTGTGGATTTTGCTTGTTTCGCTCAATACCTTGTTTAGTATTAACCCATGATCTGCTTGGCGAATGCAGTGAGAAGGTTGGGAACCACTGCTGGTAACTCAAGCGTCCACAGCAGAGCTACGCTCACTCCAGCAGCTTTTCGTGTTCACGTATACGCTTCGACAAATTAACTGTCTTCACGTTCTAGACGGTTAATTTGTCTTTCTGTGAACGATTTTAGAAATTCAATATAAATTTTATAACACACCAAACACCACTTTTAACCCTCTCAAGGGCAGATATTTTTCCAAAACCCATAGAAAACAATGTAAACAGGTGGTCTAACTATGGGGGACACCGCACCAGAAAGGGTTAAAATGAAAAGAAACACAACAGTAAATTACCCATTTATGACGTGTCTGTATTTAAAAATAATGCCTTTCACTTCCTCATTTACCTCTTATAAGTTTTAAACAAGACGATAAAATTTAAAAATTTCTAATAAGTACCACTAAGAGAGATGACAGAAAACTGATCGCTATCGCCAAGGAAAATCACCGTGCCACCTCGAAACAGCTAATTGCAGAGTGGGTGAAGTGCAACGTTCGTGTCTGCAACCGTACCGTACGCAATCGTTTGCGAGGAAATTGATTTAGGTACTGCAAACCCACACCTAAACCTCATTCAACTTGGCAACAGAAGAAGTCTCTGTTGCTATGGAATAGAAACCCCGTCCACTAGGGCATGAATGATTGGAATAAAGTCATTTTCAGTGATGAGTCAAGAATCAGCTTGGGGACTGAGGAAAGCTACAATAAATTCATCTGGAGAAGAACAAGAGAAAAGTTTAAAGATGAGCCCATTCATAAAAGAACTAAATTTCGTCGCTCGTTTACCGTGTGGTGTAGCATGACAGTTGACGGGTTAGGGGAACATCGTGAAGCTTACACAGTTAACGCAGAAGTCTACACGGACATTCTTGAAAACTTTTTGATTCCAAGTGTTGACAATTGGTTTGGGGGATTCGGCTGACTTTACATTTCAAGACGACACTGCCTCTTTCCACCGCAGTAAAAAGGTTGAGAGGTATCTTAGGCTGAACACATAGTGAGACGGAGAGAAAAGCAACGAGGGAAGAAGAGATCCCCCCGAGCAGCGAAATCAAACACACTGATTCGAATGCGCCTGCGTATAGTGGAGCGCACCGCAGCAGAGCGGAAACTCCGCGACAAACGTTAAGAGCAGCGCATTCATGATATTTTGTTTTCGCTGCTCTGCTCGCTTGTGTGTCGTTTAAAGATGGTCGTCGAAGGGCTTGTTTTCACTGTTAAAAAGCGGTAGTGAGGTCAAAAATGTCACCAGAATCGTTGATGTTAAGTGATCGACGCACTTTAAAATGGTGTGGACGATCAAATGGAAACAGCAACCACCGAATAATTTTCATACATTTCCCGTCAAACTTTTTTCGTGCGCACGTGCTTAACCAAACCAAAAATGATTTATATTTTGAGTTTATAATATTTATATTTTGAGTTTTAAGCTAATTTGGTTATTTATTAAGCTATTTGGTTCCCACCGGTTGTGGGAATCGAGATTCATAACTCATAAGCAAAATTCATAACGTGGAGGCTGGAGAGGCAGAGTTCTACGTTCTACGCAGGGCAGACGCAATTTGGCGGCCCCCCCCCCGTGGGTGGAGATTCGCGCGGGGGGGGGGTTTATAGGGGAAGCAATGCCCCGTAACCCCTCAATATCCGGGAATAACGCCAGAACATTGCCACTGGGCTGATCCCGTTGTCGAGATCTCTTCCAGCACAGCTTCGAGACAGAGTCCCCTCAATATCCTGCAGTATGATTCCTAAGCTACGATCTTTGGTGAGTTCCCAGGCCAGATTTTACACGAGCCCCCTTTTTAACGAATTGAAGACTGGAATTAAAAAAAGCTGCAAGTGCCAAAATGTAAATTTCTAGGAAAATCGATGTAAAGGAGAAACCGATGTATTGGGTCATCAAACGCTACCTAGTGGGAACTACAACGAACCAACCAATCGTCTCTCTCAGGGAACTTTCAGCCTCATTTCGTTGCATTATCGTTGGAACTTAAATTATTTTTGTGGGGAAAAATAAAACCAGTTTTTGAAAAAATGGCACCTATGCAGCCTTTTTGAATTCCAGTCTTCAAGGGGGGGGGGGGCGGCTGGCCCAAGTTGGAAAGTTTGAAGGGACGTCAAATTTTGTTATTGGTCATCAAGAACATCAAATTAGAACGGGAGGAGATCAAATTAGAGGCCGCAAAGTCATAAATCCGCCTCTGATCATGCGCCTTCCCCAAGCGCGGATCCAAGGAAATGGCGATTAAGTCGATCGCCCCTCCCAAGAGCCGAGTAATATGGGAAAATTGGACTGTTCCGGAAAATACTGGACGATCCAACGAACCTGCATAATAAGTCACCCCTCCAGACGCATCGCCCCGGATTCACGAGTAACGGATCTCCCGAGAAATATTTCCAAGGACCTCCCGTTAAGAACTCCTCTTCTAACATATCCCAAATATCTTCCGTTAGCAGGGTCATTACGGATTCCGCTAACAACAAATGCACACGAGATTCATGGGTGGGGGGGGGGGGCGAAGGAGGAAATGAGGAAATCGCCCTGCAGAGGCACATTTATGGTTTTTGCCGCCTGTGGGCTACACGAATTTTGTCACCCTTCTCCCATTTTAGTCTAATTTTCTTGACCTTTCCTCGAATTCGACACCCTATTCTATTACCCACTTGGCTTTCCCCCCACTCTTGCAATCATCGATGGGGGGGGGGGGGGTTCCGATTTGCTGACTTTTGATGACAAGAGGAGAGGGATGTTTGGATCATGGCCCCAACATCCTGGAGTAGGGCCTCTATGCTGGGATCTTTCGCGGGCCCCCTGGTCAGACTTCTCACGGGCCCTTCTATAGTTCATGTAAAGCGTGAAAAAGCAAAAAGTTATGAGAATTGTCCCGGCCTTCTGGGGGCCATGGTTTTGGTAATGCTTCCGTCATCAACCACCCTTTATGAAAATATGAAATATTTTTAATGGCATCTTACTCTGTTCGCCAAAAACGAGAAAAAGCTTTCGATAGATTGTGGGCACTTGAAGTAACATCCCCACCCCCCATTGGTAAGTGCCCTACAGAAAGACTCTTTAGTGATCTCTAAATGTTCGCGCATCCAGGTGATCTGGAAATGTGTCAGGGCCGCTTAAGTGCTCTGGAACTCTGCCACGCATCACTCAAGTGATCCGTAATTATATGCCGCGGATTAAGATCATAAATAATCAGAGAATATGCCGCGGGTAACTTGAGTGATGTAGAACCGCACTGGGGGCCACTTAAGTGCTCTGAAACTACGTCATGTCACTCAAGGGATCTCTAAGTGTGTCACGGATCACTTAAGTGCTCTGGAACTGAGTCCCGGGCCATTTAAGTGCTACGGGTCGCTTAAATGCTCTGGAATTGTACCACGGGACACTTAAGCGATGTGTAAATGTGCCGCTTAGTTCATTTTTACAAAATTAGGTTTGAGGAGGGCAGGAGCATCAGATAACCCCCAGGGCCATATTTGGTCCACGGGCAAAGGGCCTTTATGCGATATACCATTATATGGCTTAGAGGGTGGGTGGCAATGAATTTATTAATGATAAATTTTCAAATAACATGTTCTTCAAATAACATTGAAATTAACAGAAATTGATTATAATAACACATATAAAGGTATTTTCTTCCGAGATTTCAATTAAAAATATTTTTTTGCATAAAAAAAATAAATTTTTGATCGCCCCCCCCCCATGAACCCCTCTCCCTGTGTACGTTTCTGATCCCACCAATATGCGTTAGGATTCAGAGGGGCAGAGCTGATGATGGAATTTTGCTGACAAGGAGGGGGGGGGGGGTCAGAGTTTTGCTGACTTTTGCTGACAAGGGGGGAGGGGGTCGAAAATGACTAAAAATTTGCTTACGTAATACTTGAACGGCCCCGTACACCTGTATCTCTGTCACTGTATTGCCCACTCCCATGCTCACATGCTTGCACGCTGCTTTGGTCACTCACATGCTAGCACACCGTTTTGGACACTCGCATACTTGCGCTTGCTCTAGGTCGGTCTTTTGGCCGTCCACTAACCACTAACATGGTTCCTTGCTTTATAGGTCACTCTTTTGATCATTTACTCATGCTCTAGATCTTTCTTTTGGTTATTCACATGCTTTTACACTCTCGAGGTCACTTTTTTGGTCATTCACATGCTTTTATGCACTCCCGTACTTCATGGTCGCCTTACTATGTGTTTATCCTAAGTGATGTGAAACTACACCGCGGTCACTTCAGTGATCTGGAAATGTGCCGAGAGACACCTAAATGATTTGGAAATGTGCCGCTTACCACTTAAGAGCTGAACCGTGTGACATTTAAATCATCTGGTCGTAAATGTGCCGCTTAGTTCATTTTTACAAAAAAAAAATAAAAAAATGGAGATCACGGGCAAAGGGGCGTACGCAGGATCGACTTTTAGAGGGGAGGGGGTCACAAAATTTTCTTTCCGAAAAATTTTGAGTTCCTACCCTTCAAAAAGGGTTTGAATCAACAGAAAGTGGTTAATATAAAGGGTATTTTCTTTCGATATTTCAATTTTTTTATCGAAATGTTTTTAAAAAAATAGTTTTTGATCAGCTTGGGGAGGTACACCCCCCTCCTGCGTAAGTCTCTGATCAAGGGCAGCATCAGATGACTTCGCGAGTCATGGGTTGAGCATATGTTGTCCACACTGTAAGAAAAAAAGAATAAAATAGCACAGAAACTTAAATAATACCACGAAATATAAAATGAAATATTAAAAGCATTTTTTTTATTAATCTTGTAAAATCTGTAAATTAATTAATAAATATATCAACATTCTCACTCAACAACAAAACTCTTTATATAAAGACTTTCAGTCGCATATCATTTTGAGACATGACATATATTATTTTTTGATTAATATGTGTAGAAAAAAGAAAAAAAATACACGAAACCACCTCATGAATTGATACCATGACTCTGTGAAAATTTGTTTCATATTTTTTTTCCTTTTCCCGTGAAATACTTGCGACATTAAAAAATTTTAAAACACTTTTTTACAATAAAATGTGACCAATGTATTTGGTATTTTCGACTGGATTATATACAATTTTTGTTTGTACACATAAAAAGTGAATAATAATTATTACATATCTTACCAATATATAAAAAAACAAAAATCAATTCATTTTAATATTATTTTATAGCATGGGTTCACAAACTTTTTTCTTTGTTTATGGGCCCCAGGTTGATAAAGAATTTACCTACTGTACCCAAGGATTTTTAGCACAGGCGTAAAATAATTCGAAACATTAAAAGGGATTGAAAATATTTGTAGGGGGCATCAAACCCGATGTCTCTATAGGTATTATGGAGATGGGATGAAAAAATATTGGGCAAGAGAGAACCTCGGGTACATGGAACCTAATACTGGTTTACGCCTGTGTTTTCAGAGGTTACATGAGTTAGAAGTCAACGCTATCCTCATCAGAATCGTTTCTGCAGAGAGGTACGGCTTCTATTTGAGACAGAATGATGGTGTCAAAATGACCGTACAGGACATTGCACAATCACAACATCTTAGACAAATGGAGAAGAAAGCCGTTTGGAATGGGCGTATATCGCCCATAAATGGTAATAGACCCGAGTTGTGCTCGGTTTGAATGAAAGAAAAGTAACAACACGAGCTTCGCGCGGAGGCCTACTCTGCTATAGATGGTGTTGATCAGACCCGCCTGCTCCTCCTTAGTCGCGGCTCTGACGGCAGCCTTCATTTTTTTTGTGGTAGATGACCACTACCCCCCCGGTATTGCGCTGGATGTACTACAAAAAAAAGGGTAAAGATGGCGCATGCGTCGGCCTGCAATATCCAATAGCTATAGTTGAGATGACTTTACGTCACAAGCTTTGCGCGAAGGCCTTCTGCTAGGTGCTGATCTGGTGATATTTGATCCGGGGGGGGGGGGATGCAAATATCATTCTTTTACCCCTCTTTCATTTTATGAGGTGGTGGCAGAATGAGTGCTTGCCCTGGCTGAAAAAACGTGTAGTTGCCATCCAGGCCTTGGTTGGCCTCAGGAAGAACATAGATAACAAATCCTTTTCCAACCGACCATGAGGCCACCATTTTCAACACAACTCGATCGGTAGTAAATTGCTGTATGGCGATATGACCGGAGTTGGTGGGTCAGGGTTGTCTTAGGGGCATCACGCGCAAAGTGATTTTTAGAAATGCCTGCCTACCAATTTACATGCTTTACACTCGAAAATTTTTACCGTATCTAATTTTCATGAGGGCCCCCCCCCCCCCGTATTTTAAGCACTTCGGGCTGTGTCCGGGTGGTTAATTTCGCAAATGCACCGCTATTTACGATAATTCCCACTACCGTAATATCGTACGATCTGTCGGTCACAAGGGGTGGCTTTCTTATGTATAATTACAATGCATTCTGACAGAATAACACGTAACATTGTAAGCCAAACACAAACATTCTTCAATTTAATTCGCGTTAGGGAAAAATCAAAATACCGTGGTTATTGGCAGCGAGTGATGAAAGTGTAATACATTTCGAAAAAACGAAACTTTTCTTTTCGAAAACTATAGGCTTTAGATAGTGAACAGTTTTAGGCCCTCCTACATCAACTGAATTGGTATAGGTCATGTGAACCTGAAGACCCGGGTTCAAATCCACCTTGAGGTAGTTAATTTTTTTTCTACTCCTCTCCCAAAAATTGTTTAAACGTTTTAATTTTCTTTGCTGATGCAATACATTTTACACTCTCTTAAATTACAAGTATATAATAAATCAAATATAACAAAAGCATGAGAAAAAATTAAGACCAAATAATATTCTAAAAATGTAGTTAGCTTTTAGTATCTTTTCTCTTCCAAAAAGTTTCGATTTTTAAATATCACGACTATTAACGTGTGCGCGCATGATATATTTTTTTATACTGTAATTTTTCTGTTTATAGTCGATTTGCTATCGATAAATTGGAAAAATATAATTAACATAGGAGAGCCTTAAACCCTGAATGAAATTGACCTAAAAATACTTGTTTTGATTGGTAGTGATCACCTTTTGAAAACTACTAGTATATAGAATCAAAACAGTCATACAGCTCAAAATGAATAAATATACACATACAGACATGAGAATTTGCATCTGAAGAGCACAAATATGACCCGGATTTTAAAAGAACAATATATCACAGAAAAATGTCAGTATATTTAACACTAAACAACACATACGTAGTATACAAGATGTTTCAAATTGTTTCTTCATAGGGCACTATCTCTCTCTGCAACCATTGACACTTGGAGTATACTTCCAATTACAAAAAGTTTTCAAATAACGTGCAGTTTATTAAAGTTTTGTAATTTTTTTATGATGGTATACATAAAAAAATTAACTTCTTATACAGCGTACAGTTCCCGCGCGCCAAAATGCCAAAACTTCCAATTAGTGAAATGTAGATCATGCTCCAAAAAGTCATTTGCAAAAAATTCTGTTTTTAAATGCAATATTTGTCAAGATATTTGACTTACGAAGTAATGATTTTCTTTTGTTCCGAAAAATATTTTGTAGCAGATCATTGAGGGATACGATGGGGGTGGCACACCTCAGTCCCCCCCCCCCTGGATCCATGCTTGCCAGTGGCATGAAGTTGTATAACTAGTAAAATTTCACTCAATTTCATTCAGAGACATATCTATATAATACGCTGTATTTTTTTCCATTTCACTTCGTGGTCTTTGAATGAAAAGTATCTGAAGCAGTATAAGCGATGAAAAGCACTTATCTTTCTAATGCACAATAAAATAATATTAACAAAATAATCAATAACTGTGGTCATTTCACTTGTGTACAGTCCCCTAAAATTGATATTTTCAAGCTAATACAAATACGCCAACACCGGGATAAGTCGCAAAAACGTAATTTTTTTTATCAATATCTCAATGATTATTGGATTTAAAAATACAGAATTTACCACAAATGCCTTTTCAAAGCCAGTTTCTCATTTCACTAATTGGAAATTTTAAGATGGGACTATGTAAAAAGTTTATTCTTTTTTTATGGATATAACCCCTCAAAAAAAATTAAGATAAATTAAGAAACTGCATGTCATTTGAAAACGTTTCGTAATTGAAAGTATACCTCTAAAGTCAATGGTTTCAGATATAGTCCAATAGAAGAAAAATTTAAAACACCATGTATATTGTGTATGAAATGGAAAAATAATATCTGCTAACCCACAAGCACATACAACAGGAATTTATAAACTCATTACATATCAACCATGTTGTAAATAATAAATAGCTCTGTACAGATGCACTTGATACTGTCCAAAAGCTTTTTTCTTCAAACTTTATGAAAAAATAAGCAAAATTCTACAACAAGTTCACATGGAAACAATTATTTCAAATTTTTGTAAAAAAAAAGAAATTTGAATTTTTGTTTTTACAATAAAAGATTGTTTCAATGATACAAATGGCAATAAGAGCAAGAGAAACAAACCCTTTAAATTAACCATTAAGATTAAAAAAAAAAAAAAAATTAAGGAGAATGACAATTTATCCAAATTACTACAACAGATTCCCCCAGAATTATGTGTTCATAGCACCCTTTGATAACGAGATTTATTATTTACTATATCTTACAGCATTTCCTGCTTAATCTCTAACCATTTTACTGACACTAAAAAGTAATTGGACACATTGGCTGGGAATCATCGGTCAATCAGAGTAGTATCTTGAAGCACCCTAACCTTCATTTGGGAATCACTTTACTGGAAGATGAGGTATAGAGTACTTCATATAGATGAATGAAGTAATTCTATAACAAGGGTTCTTAACTTTTTAGTTCCACGGAGCCCTTGTGTCAGTAGTGTGAAGACCACAGACCCACTTCCTGAAAAGCACTTTAAAACATATAAAATGTAATAAAATAAAAACTATGAAAGAGTAATTTAACAAGTATGTGTTTCTTCAAGATACCTTTGAAATACACAGTAAAACTTGTTTGAGGCCAGCAGGGGTGCAAGCGCCCCTCACCCATTTTGGAGCAGCAAACTTTCATTTTTGGAGCAGAAATTTTGAAAATGGAACAGAACTAAAAACTAACTATATTTGCAACATAAGGAGTAATTTTTCTGTGAAATGACAAAAGTTTTGCCAAAAGCATTGAATGGACAGATTTTTCACTGTTCAAACATATTTTTGTTAACACTGAACTCTCTTTCACTGTCTGCATTACCATATGTGCTAAAGATAAAAAAGCCTTTACCAAAACTGGCAAAATTTTGAACTTTGAGCTGCTTTCAAGGTTACAAAGTTCTAACATGTCTGCCCAATATCTATCTATTCTCTGAACTGATTTCACTTCTTTGCATTGTAGTGCAACCAATTCATCACCCATAATTGATAGTTCTGTTGGTGATACGATGTTAAGCAACATCCCAGCAATACGTGAAGGAGTAATGTACCATCCCAGCAATGCACAAGAGGGAGTGCAAAAAACAAGAGAACGTGCAAACATTTCATTCTCTCCAACATGTTTTGGAAAGGTAGGGGACATTTATATATAATAGGTATCTCACAGAAGTTATGTAAAATGAGCATGTTCTAGTACAAATTTATTGACTATTGTTAACAGCATGCTTCTCCCCCACCAACACAGGGGCGGACCGTGCGGCCATATTGGGTGCCGCTTTAGGAGGGGTGCCAAATGGAGTTGAAAGGGTGTGAAAGCTTTGTCGACCAAAAAAAAAAAACGTGATCAGTAGCACCAAAAATAGGTTCTGCACGGGTAGAGATTTTTTTTTTTTTCCTCGAGGCCCTGTGCGCGCCAAATCCGGATTTTCGCGATGTGAAATTGTCACGATTGGCAACCGCCGACGATAGCCACACGACAGCATGGTGGCTAGACAACAAAACTATGGATGTTTTGGCTGGAGTTCTTACAGATCCCGTTTTTCCCCAACGATCTCCGAAAATTTTCGGTAATTTCAACGAGTACACCAATCCCCCCTTTTCGATTCTTCACAAAGGTGCGTGTGCAATCTTGTGGGAAATAAAGCGAATCCACGGCGTAGATACGCTATCTTTGAACGCAGGTTGGTAGCGGCGAAATTACCGTTATTTTCAAGAGAAGAAAGTATATAACCCGCAGGAGAAAAAACGCTCTCCGAAATCGGAAAATTCAGCATATTCATTCAGGGACTTTTAGACCTCGGGTTATACCAATAACGGTACAGAACCGTTATTGAACTACTTTCCAAGGTCACGAAATAGCGCGATTGTGGGGAAGTGAAAAAAGTTTTTCCCCACCATATCTTTTTCCTTGTCTCGGAAAGAACGCGTCTCGTGAACAACATTTTCCTGCCTCTTTTTCCTAAATTCCGGGTATTTGACGCACTACAGTGCATTAGCAATACCTCCGCGAACCACAAACAAGGATTGGCGCAAATGCGCAGGGATTCGGCGCACCATGTAGCAAGAGAACCGTTTCGGCGCAGCTCTTGCACCCCTGGGCCAGCATTACACTATAAAATTTTGATAAAAGATCTTTTACAAAAATGTTATAGAGTAATGCTAACCTAAAGCAGAATCGCAAATCGCCGGGTATATTTTCGAAAGTTGGACAGGTTTCCGCATTATCAAAATTTGTTTATGAATCAGAGACGACAGTTCTTGGATTAAAACTCATGAAGACATCAGATGTTTCCGGAAAAACAAAAAATGTGTTTGTGGGAGCGATAAATAAAATTCACGTTACATGTGTATTTCAAAGGTTCCGCTATATAATGTTTTTGATTTTTTTACATCAACAAAATCTTAAAAATTCGATGATTCAAAGACCTGCTTCTGATAAATTTAACTTTTATGGCTATTGACCAAATTTCTTTCAGAGTTGGTGGAAGAGTCTTTGTTGGCAATACATATGTGCAAAAAGTAGTGAGAGTCAATGACTTGAGGAGCTTCTTTTTTTCACCAAAGTAGTGAAACTAGATGTATTACCAAGCATAGCAGGGACTCCAAATTCAACAAAGTTTCTCTTTCCAGAAAAAAATGTTTCGAGCAGCTTGAAATGGTAATGATAACTGATGAGGACATTTTGAAGCCAAGATGCCAGCGATTACATTATGGGTGAAAAATGAGCAAAGCTCTACTTTTATTTTTGATGGCAAAATGTACTCAAAATCTACCCAAAAAATATTAATATACTATAATAATAATTATTTACGTTAGTTTGAGGAGGGGGGGGGGGGGGTGGCAAAGAACATGTACTCAATGTATGTATATACCATTTTTAGTGTATTTCCAAATCCCCAAATTACGAGCCTGAGCAAAACCTCTTTTCCAGACACCAGTGGTACAAAAAAAATTTGTTTGTAAAAGAGGAGTAACTGTTGATCAGGGGTTTGAAAAGCAGTTTTATTATACACAGGGAAATTACTATTTGGCTGTAAAAGAGGGGTGACTGCATTTGAGGGGTGTCCGTCGGGGGAGGGGAAGGTTCACTGTATTTCTTCAATACTATACTGATCTACTAAAAGAGAAAAGAAGATATACTTATGATACTTATAAATGTATTTTCTAACTGAATTTATTATACATATGAAAGAGCTACTGTGCTAAATTTTTTTGTTATAATTACTGGGTACAACAAACCATGTTTTTTTTGTAAAAATGTTGTATTTGGTAAACATTCTAGCATTGACAAATCCCGTATTAAAATTCAATTCCAGGTAATAAGTAAAAACTTAAAATACAGTCATAATAAAATAATTTGCCCTTAGGAATAAACCATCATCTTAAAAGTATAAAACTGAGAAATGTATATGCATGTAGATAACATGACTATTTCAGTAACACAAAAAATTTCACCTGCACCAATTTTCAAATATGTCCAAACAGCTTGTTGAAATATCAAATTTTGAGAGTATCTTGAAACACTGAATGACTACTACTGGAGTATCAATACTGCTACATATCTCAATACAATTATTAATAAAAATATTCATATCAAATTTTTAATGCTTTTTTAAAACTGAATACTACATAATGATTATGGAAGAGTCAATTTTTCTGGATACTGTGCAGCTTTAAGATTGAAAAGGGAAAAAAAGATGAATTTGTACTAGGAGAAATGGCAGTGCAAAACAGCTGGAAGACTACTATGAAACTCTATTAATATTATTAACCAATACAATACAGAACCTAGGAGCGAAGACACAAAACTCGCTCGATGAAACATATCAAGATTTCTAATACTTTGAAAATTTTTTTGTCATCATCAGAAGAAATAACTTGAACTCTTACAATAAATGAGGTTGATCCTAACTTTTTGGAAGACATGGTAAGGATTAAACTGATAAAAGGATACTTCAAGAAGGCTCAAAGTATTGTTACAAAACAGGAAATTTTTTTAGAGATATAAGAGTGCATTAAAAATTTCAGTTTCCACAAAACATGCAATTGATACGTGATAGTACTGATGGAGAAAAAATAATTTAAGAAATCTTGAAAAATCTGTTTTTATAAAGTCTTTGCCAATAGCAACTGAAACACTCAATATAAAACTGAAATCATTATAGATCGTATGAAATAGAACAGTGTTCTTCAACTGCTATCTGTTCTGCCTGTCTGCAAACATTTTTTTAGCCAATCTATGCAGCTGATACAGTTTTAAGTTAAAAAAAAATATGGTCTCTAAATTTGTTTTTGCCATCAGCAGGTCTGGAAATTATATTCCTCCAATTTATTTAATTTTTTTAGAGATCTCTGGTTCTCAAATCAGAATTTTTTTTTACTGATCCAGAAATTATTTCCTCTCTCATATTTATTTATTTAGCTAGTCTACACATTATCTCATATTCACTTATTTTTGCCAGTTCACAAATTATCATTCCAATTTTATTCTTTTTTTACCAGTCAACAAATTATTTCTCTCATTACTGTAGGTTTGCAAAATTGTCAAACCATTTTCACTGGTGAGCAGGTGTGAAAAAGATTGAACGAAACTGAAATAGAAAACAGTCTACTAGAAAAAGTTTATATGTTGTGTGAACATTCATCAAACAATATTAGAACAAATTTGGATTATTAAAAAAAAATCTTAATTTTTTTTTTCAGTGGAATATGAAATTGAACTTGAATAAACATTCAAGATGAAAGTTATGACAAACAAGTATAAAAAGAGTCATTCATGTTAGTAACATTACAAAAAAAAACAAAACAGTTGTATGAGGTAATTGCTAATCAATGAGAAATGCAATAAATACTTAATATATATTATATGAAGATGCTGCTTTGAAAAGCCAATTCAATGATGGGGGTAGGGGGAAGAGAAATAATTCTTATTGCTTACAAATGACATAAAAACAAGCACAAAAATGTATTTATATGAATATTCTTTGGTTAAAGAGAGGGAAAAAAATTTATTTCACTGGGAACTTGAAATACATTTTTTCTTCAATTAATTTAAAATATGATTCCTATTTCACACAACATATGAAAAAAGAGTATTCTCTACTTCTTTCAGTAACAGAGTTATAAAGTACTAGTTTAAAGTTAGTCTGCCATTATGATTTCCCTTTTTTTGTGTTTGAATTCACAGAAAGAATACACAAAGACAATGATGAAATTTAATTTGAACTTTCCTTGAAATCTAAAAGAAAACACTTTCCGTACATAGGCTAAAATTGCAAACATCAAAATGAAGTTCATATTTTGAGCAAAACAGAATGAAGCAATTTTGAAGTACAGTAGACTCTTGATTATCCAGCTTCTGTGCTATCTGGCTTAGTTGAAAAATAACAATAATTCTTAATGATAAAATAAAAAAATACTTTACCAAGGCAAACCAAGTGTAATCATTTATAAATGAACTGTAAAATAAGTTTAAATAATTTTTGTAATAACTAAGTCTACATTAATATTTTGTATATTTTAAAAGTATATGTATTCATATTGTAAGATTCATACTCAATATTATGCTCATATTCAATACATTATTTTGTTTCCTGCAGTTAAACTAGAAAATTATAAAATTTATCTAAAAAAATGTATAAAATATTTTTATTCTTTTCAACTTACTTTTTCTGTAATAAGTTTTGAAATGTTCAGTGCTAACACATATTTTTTAAAACACTGGTCTGTATGAATAAGTCAGAAAATATGAATAAGAGCAGGTTTTGGTATAAAAAGGGGGTTTTAATGGTATGGGTGGGGGATAGGAAGTGAGCATTTATAGAATTCGGCCTATCTGGCTTTTTTTGTAATCTGGCCTGATCGTCTGCAAAATTAGGCTGAACAGTTGAGAGTCTACTGTTTTATAAATTTGAAAGAAAAAAAAATTTAAAGATGAAAAAACTTTTTTTTTCATTCGATGCTACAGATGTTAAACTTTTTATATTTTAAAAAAGTACACAAATTCATAGGTATATGTCTATATCCAGTTGTGGATATTTTGGAATAAAAATTAATGCTATATATAAAATTTAGTGAAAAGAAAAACACTCGAAAGGAAAAATTGCTAAATTTAGACGATTTCTTTAAAAATTTAAAATGATTATATCATACTCATACAAAAAAAAAACAACTTAAAATGAAAAGCCTTAGATCACAAAAAGTGAATTTAGTCACGCAATCACAGCTTAAATCAGGAACTTATCATAACTGTAGTCTTCAAATAGCTAAACACAGAGTCTCTTGCAAAACCTACAGAAACTGTCCAACAGAATATGTAAAAACCAAAAAGCTCTTTCATTTTTCAACATTTTGAATAACATTTACAATCCATACAGCACATTGAATTCACACATTTTGTGACCTGAACAATGCGATTCACACACACAAATAGAAGAAAATATGGAAGCTGACTTCATGCTTGTAAATTTATAACACACAAAAATTGCAGAAAAATTAAGCCAATATAAAATACATGGAATTTAAATGAAATTTTTAAATAATTCTCGATATAATTTGACTATTTTTTTCAGAATATTATTCAAGAATTAAAAACACACGTTTTAATGTATATATATACAGACTTTTGTACCATCAAATAAAAATGCATATGATAGCCTTTTCAGTTGAATAAAATATGATCGATATTATTATATAATTTGAAATGGAAGTAATACTCATAAAATTTCTCACGAATAACATAATTTCAAAAATACCATCTCAATATACATAAAAATATTTATCTCATGATGTGAAGTCTCTAGATAACAAAGTTTACACTGGAACACTCACATTTCGTTCTTATTTTACTCTTTATTGAAAATTATTTCTCAATAAGTTTTCTATAAAGTAAATTTTTGATGGAACAAAATGACTTCTTTTATCAATGGAGACTCAACTGTAATTAACTTTTAATTTTCGTAAGATTGGAGAACTGTGAGATAACAATTGTAAAAAAAACCTAAACTGCAATGTGGAGATTAATAATGATTAATTATGACAATTTTAAAAACTTCTTGATAAAAACAGTTAATTGAAAATTGCATATCACTTTGCTTGCGTAAATTCTAAAGTCCTAAGAAGCTGATTAGAAATTAATTGATTATAAATTGTTTTTAGAAATTCAAGTGTTTAAGCAGCACCTTTTTTTACCATGCAGAGCATACTTCTATGACTAAATGAAAACGAGCTATTACTTTTACTTTCATTACGGCTTATTCTTCATCATAGTTCTGCTAGCCATAATCAAAAGAAATAGCTACACCACTAACTCATTAACAACATTTCCCACGTACCTTACTCATTTCAGCTGAATTTGCAATCACTAAGGATTAGTTTATCATATAAACTTTGGTATAATACAAGGGCACCACTTTGAAAGACTAATATCAGTTCAAGATAACATCATCACAAATGTATCAAAATGAACATTTCTTTAAAAATCAGTGGAAATGTTTCCGTAGCCTTGTTGAAGATGTTTATTCTTTCCATTTCAGTCATCCAAGTCATCATCGGAGGAATAGCTTATTTGTAGACATGAGGATGACGGTACAAACTGGTACGAATGCCAATCACAGGGAGCAACTGGTGAAAAAGGATAAGCAGAAGTAATAACTCGAGAACCGTCCTGAATGTGGCACAAATCGACTATGTCTGCAGACAATGTGTAATCATCGGAGGCTGTTCTGCGGTGAAGTGAGGGTGGCCTCTGCTTGTTCCTAACTATTAATATTTTTTCTAACATGTCGATTTCATCAGCAACTTTCATGTTATTGAGAAACAAAACAGCGGGACCTCCACCAAGCACATGAGCCAATGGGATCCATCTAAAATAACACTGACGCCAAACAGACAGCGTTGGTATAGCGATATCTATCTTCAAGAGGTTTTCTTCATCTTCTGACCACAGAACAGGTTTTACTTTTCCTTGAGTGACCATTAAAGGTCTCTGATCAGATAATCTGGTATCTTTTAAAGTGCTGAATGACCTGGGCCTCAATGATGGAGATTTTCTGTTCAAAACCACATCTTTGTACCTATTCAATATGTAAAGAGGATTGTGGAAGAGTTTGATGTCATTGCGACTAAACTGCTTTGTCCAGTTCCAAACTGAGCGCAGCTTAAAAGGGTTGGTTGTGGATTTATACATGCAGATAGCATCTTCTCGGTTTTTGTGGCTGCTAAACAAAAAAGTGTCAAACACACTGATGTGACAACTGTCCCACAAGGTGGTCAGATACGTTTCAGAAAACTCGAACACAGTAGGACACTGTTGCATAAGTTGCCATACACAATCAAGAAACAGGAGAAACACAGGAGACTATAAAAAAGAAAATATGTATGAAAGTTAAGACAAAAAATAAGTATCACCAGAGAATTATTGACGATAGCACTTCAAACACAAAGCACACATACCTCAGACATTCATAATGCCTTAGGAACACACACAAACATATATACATATATATATATACACACAACACTTTCCAGCACGCACCAATTTGTTAGCAATTCCTTCAAGGAATGTTTACAAGGTTTGTGTGTAGTATAGTTGTTTAAGTGGGTGCACAATTGGTAAAAATTTTATGTGAACCACAGCTAATCAATCAATCGGTAGTATTAATTTTTGATAGGATTACATACCATGACCCACTGAAAGAATGATTTTTTTTTTTATAGTTTTCAATACCAGTTTTTTTCTTTAAGACACAGATTACCAAGGCAAAGTATGAGACAAAATGGCGAGAGTAGTTACAAAAATATCAGTTTAAAATAGTCTTTTTTGAAAATTAGGTCCAGTCTTTGAAGAAAGTCCATACATTACTGCGGTTACAAGTAATTATTTAAAAATTTTTTTTACAAAAAAATTCCGTATGTTTTGAATACCTAAAATCAAAATTTGAGATTGGATATTAAAAATTAATACCAAAAAAGTTACATGAAAGGAAATGATGTAAGAAGAAAATAGAAATTCATGAATTAAAAACAAGTTGTTCATCAATTTTATAAAATTACAAAAATCTCTTGATTTCTTCTATATAGCTCACTTTTGCTAAATTACAGTAAAGTCCCCTTTTCTAGACACTGGCAAAAACACTTGTCTGTAAAAGAGGTGTATTACACTAATACACCTCTTTTACCATTTAGTTGATACCATGGCTAACGACTGCCTCAGCTTGTGAATAGGCTATCAATCATCATCATCATCATCATTTGGCGTCCCATAGGGGAAGAGCTTAGGCAAATTTTGCCCATTGCTCTAGCACCAAGTGGTTCAACATGAGTTGTAGGTCATGTAAGAATGAAGAAAGATATTATTCTGTGGAAATACCCAGAGTTTGGTGACTGCTCCGGGGACGAGAGTTATGGTGTCTATTACCACATTGTATTGGGTCTCTGTATGGGACATTAAGGAGAACCGCAACCAGTAAAGCCATGTCAGAGAATTTGAGGCTGCTCCTGTCTGCGGTGCCCTTTTAGAAAAGGAGCAGAGAAGGTCTCAGGGATATGGCTGAGAACTCAACATGAGGTTATTAAATAGTAATGCACGAAAGTTCAAGTTAAAGCAGAATTGAAACTCACCATGAATTTAGGTGTTTAGTGTAATTTAGAAAATTTACCAAGTTGTAAATGCTGGGAGCATTCACAACTTCACTTAGAGTCACCTGATGATCACCGAAGTAGTTCCTTCTCGGGATGGAGAAGGCGGGACATCGTCCCACATAGTGGAGTGGAGTTTCGTCTTCTTCTCCACACGCAGGACAAATAGGTGAATCTGTATAACTACAGTTGTGTAGGTGTTTCGCTAGGTTAGCATGACCAGTGATGATCTGTATAACCTGTCGAATTTGTTTCCTGTTCAATGAGATAAGTTTTTTAGCAATATTCGGATGGGTTCCCAAGGCCAGCTTGGCCTGTCTGCAGTCCTGCCTTGAGTTCCATTGCCGCATGTGTTTGTCTTCTATCCATTGTTTGACATCTCCTTTGATGGTTGACATCGAAACAGGATAGAAAGGTTCAGGACCAGATAGCTTATGTTCGCTGCCTCTTTGGCTATCTGGTCTGCGAGTTCATTTCCCTGGAAATTTACGTGACCAGGAACCCAGTAAAGGTTGATGTTGTTGCTCAATGCGGCCAAGTTATTCAGCATGTCAGTGCAGTATTTTACACACAGTTGAAACTTGAGGAAGTTGTCAAGAGCCAATAGTGCTGCTTGGCTGTCAGAGAAGATAACAATTTGTTTTCCATGATACCCTTTGGTAATCAGACTTTCAGCCAGTATGGCTATTGCTAATACTTCAGCTTGAAAGACCGTCAACGTTTTGCCTAGATACAAATGTATCTTATGGTAGTCGTGATCCACTCCAAAGATGCGGAAAATTGCTCCAGTATCAGTATCAATCTCCAGTATCAATTGCCTCAGTATCAGTAATCCTACAGCCATCGGTGTAACATTCAATAACTCCTGTTGAGATGCTATCAATTATGTGGGCAACTTCATTTCTCCTGAGTATGTGGATAGTGAAGCATTTAGTAAAATTTTTTGTTTTGGAACAGGAGTCTTTTGGCATTAGTAGAGAGGGTATCTACGCTTTTCCCAGTAGACAGCTGTCAAGATGATTCTTGAAAGAAGGTTTGTATCCCATATATGGTCGATTGCACCATGTACCATTTCTTTCCATCCTATACATAGTTTTAAACGCTTCTCCTTGTAGGTACCATCTCAGAGGTGGTATCTTAAGAGTAGTTTCAAGGGCGATGGAGGGAGAGCTGGGTAAGGCTCCCGTGATAAGAATGCAAGCTAGTCTTTGCACTTTTTGCAAGACAGTTTCATAAGAGGTCTTTGATAACACCTGGTGCCATACCACACAACCATAGCTCAGCATTGGGCGTGCTATGGCAGTATAAATCCACTGAGTGGTTTTAGGGTTTAAACCCCAGGCTTTACCAATAATTCTTTTGCACAGCATAAGTATATTAGTGGCCCGTTTAGCTCGTTCATGAATATGGGATTTCCAGGAGAGCTTAGAATCCAAGTGACATCCAAGGTATTTCACTCTGTCACATATGGTTAATTCTTGTCCCTTGAGGGTTAAGTTTCCAATTTCCCATTTTCTGTTCCATGTGAAAATCACAATTCTGGTTTTTTCCGTGGAAAATGTTAGTTGGTGTTTGTCACCCCATCTGCTGACAGAGTTTAAAATTTGTTGAGCAAGAATCCTCATTGTGGATAAATCATGCCCTTGAATGAGCACGACTAAGTCGTCTGCATATGCCTGTGTATACCCTGGTCCTTTCATTAGGTCAGAGATCAGGGAGCTGAAGACCATGTTCCATAGAAAGGGAGAAAGGATTCCTCCTTGCGGACATCCTCTTCTGATAGCTCTTTCAGCTTGGGCATCAAGAACATGAGCAGTGATTGTTCGGTTCCTGAGCATATGATCAATCCATCTAGTTAACATAGGTGGAATGTTAAAATCTATTAGTGCCTTACATACAGAGTCAAAAGTAACGTTGTCAAAGGCTCCAACGATGTCCAGAAAAATACCAACAGCAAATTGTCCATTGATAATTGTGTTTTCAATTCTCCAAATCAGTTGATGAAGAGCAGAGTCAGTGGAAAACCCTGTATTAAAACCATGCTGGTTCACATTAATCTTACCCATTAAGAGAGGAATCTCTTGAAGATGCCAGAGTATCAGTTTTTCCAGTAACTTTAACTGGAAAGAAGATAATGTAATCATTCTGAAGGATGATGATTTATAATAGGTGTCTTTTCCTGGTTTTGGTAGGAAGACACCTCTGGAGCTCTTCCATACTTTTGGTATATATCCCAAAACTAGGCTGGCTTTGAAGAGGCGAATCAGCTCAATGCCTATAACTTTCCATCCTTTTTGTAAAAAGATAGGATATATTCCATCTGTGCCTGGTGACTTGAAGGGAGAAAATCCCCTCAAGGCTTCGGTACATTTGTCATATTCAACTATCATGTTGGCTATTGAGGTGTCTACTGGTTCCAGGATGGGCGTAGCCTGTACACCACAGTCTGGTTCCGTTGGTCCACCTAGGTGATAGTCCAGAAGACATTCCAGCGTCTCCACTGGGCTGGCAGTATAGTTACCATCTGGTCGTTCTATAACATTAATTTTATCATAGGAATTGTTTTTGATCAATTTGGTAACCTTGGCAGTTTCTGACAGTGAATTCATCTCTGTACAGAACTTCTTCCAAGAACTATTTTTCACTTTTCTGATTTCTTTCTTGAACTTTCGTTGGACTTCCTTATAGTAAGTCCAATTTGATTCAAGTTTAGTCCTAACAGCCTTCCTGTGTGCCTTCCTCGTTTCTTTACGGAGGAGTTCAAGATCTTTAGTCCACCAATTTTTTGAGTAGACTTTAGATTTGTCAGGCTTGAGTGGACACGCCTGATTCGCTGAGTTCCTGATCACCTCTGTCAGAATGGCAGCATGGTGATCCAAGTCATCTACTGTTAAGATCTCGTCACAGGGGTTGGCGAGAGTGTTGAGCTGGCTTTCCAGGTTTCTATTAAAAAGATCCCAGTTTGTGTTCTTAAAATTCCGAAAAAAAGTGGGAGTAAATGTTGCTTCGTAGTAGAAGTTTATGAACATATGATCAGATAAGGAGGGTTCATCACTGACCCTCCATCTCTTGATCGTGTTTGCAATATCTATTGAGACCAGGGTCAGATCAATAACTTCTTCCCGATTACATGTACGGAAAGTCGGTGTGTGCCCCTGGTTAGCCCAAACCAGATTGGTTTTCATGAGGAGCTCCAGTAATGTTTCTCCTCTTTGATTTATGTCTGAGCTGCCCCACGCTGTGTGGTGAGCATTGGCATCACATCCAAATATCATACTTATATTGTGA
The DNA here is from genome assembly GCF_987345545.1 of Pholcus phalangioides. NCBI lineage: Eukaryota > Metazoa > Arthropoda > Arachnida > Araneae > Pholcidae > Pholcus > Pholcus phalangioides. The sequence continues at coordinate 756,570 of NW_028301612.1, read as the reverse complement.
TGTTCGCAGTATTCCACCAGTTCACAGAACATTTGCGGAATTTTGAGATCATAGGCCATATAGACTGAGCAGATCATAATAAGGCGATTCTTGTTTAGTCCCTTGCCCTTAATCAGAACTGCAACAACGTCTTCTGATGTGAATTGTGGCAGTGCCCAGGCATGGATACTTTTGGCAAGGTATACACATGCTCTTGGATGAAACCCCGTTCCTTTCTTAACGAAGAGTTGGGAGTTGGGTAGACGGCCCATAATCATCCCGTTTCTGACCCATGGTTCTTGAATCAGAGCTACAAAATGATTATGGTTGCGAAAAGAAGCTGCAAGGTTGTAGGATGCAGCCTTGCTATGTTGTAAATTTATCTGCCTAAATAACATTGGCAAATAACAATCGGCTATCAAAGATGTTTTTAAAGTTTTTTTGCCTGGGCAAACATATATGGATACAGGTAATAAACATTTCAGTTGATATAAATGCATTCACTAACATAAAACAACAGTGTCGTGAGCTAAATGCTAATCAAAATAAATCCACCCAGTAACTATCACTCAAGCCAGGTTTAATTTATTTCCACTTCAAAATCAATTTCCAGATGCACCACTATTTCTCTTTTGGAAAGATTTTGAGCCATTTCATGTAAAGTTAATGATTAAGCTAAGAGGAAATGATTTTTTTTAAAGCCTTAGACTATAGAATAAATAATTTCAGGGCATTAGGTAAGATACTTAATACCAAACTGAACAGCCTGGACACTCTAAGAACTTTTTTTTTTCATCTACGTGTGTGTGTGAGAGTGAAAAATGAGCTGACTATATCACAAAGCACACCACCACACACACACTTTTTGTTTTCACTACGGCTCATGAATTTGACTGCATAGCATACATAGGGTAAAATTAAAAGAAATGTTCAGTTTTTATCTTCCTTAAAGTTTTCCTGCATCCAATTTTGAAGTTGTTTATCTCAGTCAGTTTTTATTTTGTATAGTGCTTCTCAGTGTTTTATGAAAGTTACTTTGAAATTTTGGGAAGTTCTTGGAACAAATTCACCAACTTTCCATAGAAACCTATGGAAAATTATGTTTTAGCTACCAAATATGATTCCGGAACAAATTATCTTTGTTAGCCGAGGTATCACTGTATATAAAATACTATCACCAAAATAAACCAGCTTATTCAGAAAAAGATAAAAGATCAGTGTTCTTCTCAGAGTAATTTTACTGGACCAACTGCCTCCCTAAGATTTTACCAGCTGAAATTTTTATAACATCGTGCCATATGTACAAGCTTTCACCTGGATGTTCCTTCCAACCCCTCAACTGGAAAAATATTCTGGGGAGAACATCGGTCAAGTCATAATTTTGAGGTTGTTAAATGAAAAAAAAATTAGGTATGAGTGTATATTAGCAGGGAATGAGGAACTTATTTAACAGTAAAAGAGATCATGAAGTGATCAATAAAAGCCGAAGTAAATAGTAAAGCACACATCCTTAAAGTTTCACTACTAGTTTCACAGCACAGCAGCTTTCTTGGTAAAGAATATGAACAATCATGCTGCCTAAATAATATCTCCATATCATTTGGGTTAGAATAAAGGCAGGAAAAAACATAGAACAGAGCATACCAAAGAATTAACAGAAGAAAGATGCAACCATCAGCAGTTTTCTCAGCCATAATATAAAATTTTTTTTGAGCGAAAGAGTCAAATATTCATTGACTATCCTCTAATTCCAGAAGTTGGCACCACCAGGGAACATTTAGTTAGCCTTTAGATAAGAAGAAAAGTCATATTTTTTCCCATATTCCTTATTCAGGGCTCCCACTCAAAAAATTAGAAAAAGTAGGAAAAAACAAGACTAAAAAGTAGGATGGGCAGGTACCCCCCCACCCAGACAACACAATCATAGTATAACAAAAAAAAAAACTTTGAGAAATTGTATTAAATTTTTTTTAATAGCACTATTTCAGTGTCCTATAAGATTGACTCAAGTCAAAGCAAAATGACAGAAATGACTTGGTTACAAAAACAAATTTTGGCCAAAACAATGCACTAAAACCACAGATAATTCTTTTGTTTTCCTCACAATATAAATTATATATTTTTTGGAGTCTCTTTCCACAGTCCAATCTGTCAACTCTCTTCGGCACACAGAAAATTATGAAGGCATGTACGATCAAGAATGACACTCCTTCGAGACCACTTTCAAAAACACAGTGCAAAATGTGTAAATTACAAGCTCAGATATAAATAAGTCAAGGTGAACCGGATGGTTTTACTGTGTTGATATCCATTTTTTAAAGAGATTTCTTTACATTTTGCTGTTCAATACCAGTGTAGCCGTTTTTGAAAAATGAAGCACTTTCATTTCTAGCTCTTTGCTGAGTATTGTATGCATTGTATATGCCTCTGCATGCCCTAAAAATACAGAAGACAATGGAATGCTATTGGGTAACATCAGAATCATCAAACCTAGAATAGGCCTGTGTATCCAACTGCTTTGTAATGCTATTGTTTCACCTATATACAAAATGTGCACCATAATTTTGAATGATGAATGCCAGTTACTGTCCAAGACCATGAAAAGTAAATACAAAATTATTTTTCCTATCCAGACAGAAGTTTTTAATGACTACTGCAATTGTTGAACCCTCAAACTAAGCAAATGAAAAATAAAACAAATGGTCCACAAACGCCTCCAAAAAACTTGAAAACGATAAAATTTCTACTTCGGCAGAATCATTAATTGCAAATCTACAACATTTGTACTATTTGACAATATATTGATAATTCTCTGCTAAATTAAAACCAATTACACAAATTTTGTAGCTAGGATTTGGTAAAAAAGTAAGACAAAAACCAGAAAGTAGGAAAAGTAGGATGAGAGAAAGCCCTGCTTATTGTTTCTTCTCCTCATTCAGCAGCTCATTGAATTATTACACCATGCTAACTATATGCATTTTGAATCAGATTTACTAATGTAAGAAATAAATAACTCATCAAACGATTTAAAAAAACAACTGAATAATTGAATCACATTCTTACATGAAAATTTTTAATAAAATATTTTCGAACCACACCTTAAACAAATGATTAATTCGTACCTCTTCATTCTCTCGTCCACTGACATGTCGCAAACGCTCTGTGAAAGGATGGCCTAATGCAACCCATTCCTTCTGGATCAGAATTTGGAAACCAGCCTGTCTGTGGTAATATTTATCCAGAAGAATTTGAGCAAGACTAGAGAGTACACAGTTTAAATCTCGTCCTTCGTTCTCTATGGGGAAAGAATATCAATTTTTAAACAATAATGATTGCTATGCAAATGAATTAAAAAACAAGATCAATCAGGCTCACACAGTAAGGGAAAAGTTCAAAATGAAGAAGAATCCCAACTATTCAGGGTAATAATGGGGAAGAGGATCACAATCACCAAAAACCATGCTTAAACCACCAGAAATAAAAAAAAATTGTTGCAATCATAGGGGGCTATTCAAGTATTACGTCAAAAGATTTTTGGCCATTTTTGTCCCCCACCCCCCAACAAACAAAAATAAAATTGAAAAAATATATATATATACATAATTTTATATATATATATACATAATAATATAGACATAATTTTTTTTTTTAATTTTATCGTCTTGTATATATAGGTAATTAAAATATCAAAAGAAAATGCCTTTTCATATTATTACTATAAATTTCTGCTAATTTCAATACTATTTGAAGGCAAAGGTTGATAACTCATAATTTCTCTTTGAGAAATTAATTGTACTTTTTCCCCAAAGCCTTTTGTGCCCCCTCCAAAGGGGGCATCCTGTGTAGGCCGGTGATTGGATTGTCCTTCAAAAATATACATAGTGAGTCTGACTGCTACGCTACAGTGAACTTTGCTACATATGCACAGGAATCATTTTTCCTCATTGATCATAGACTGAATACACTATATGTTTAGCTTGTGTTTCAAGTTTTGAGCATTAATCAATGGAGTGGTACAGACTGTCATTGCTGTGAATTAAAAACCAAGTATTGAGATCTCGTCGTCTTCTTCATGGTTTCTCTAAATTCCAGAAATGTTAATCAGTCAATGGCAAGACGGTTGTTTAAAAACAGCTATTGGAGTGACTTGGAGTATCCCTAATTAGCAACCAATGAGATGATGGAATTATTGTGGATATGTCTAGTTTTGACTTATATAGCGCTAGGTGAGCCCAACCACACGTGATCAAGTTTTTAAGGAGAATAATAAATAAATATACACAAAGTAAAAATTGAGAATATTTAATATTTTCATACAGAGTGTTCAATGGCGTAATTGTCATTCAAACCCATCTTTCCCCCCCCCTCCCTGGCAGCAAATCCAAAACCCTCTCCCCACCTCTCGATGCTGGTGTAATACTTGATTGGTCCCTAACAAAATTCAAAAAATGGGATGAATAAAAAATATAGCGCATTTTGCCTGTCTAAAATAAATTCAATGTTTATCCCAGGGTACATTAAATATTCTTTCATGTTGAATAATCACAAATAAAATTAAGGATAGCAATAATAAGAGTAAGACGCTATTTATGCAATGACGTTGCTGCTGTGAAAGTCGGGTTTGATTTCTGTATAACAAGTGTGGCATTTGTTCTGGCCTTCATTACAATGCTATCTCATAAATTTAAACAATACCCTGATAACAAGCATTTTTTATATAATATTCGTTGAGGTCTTGAATCCTGCTTTTTTCCAAGGCCTCATCAAGTCAAAAGTCTTGACTGCAATAAAGCCACAAAATTTGTGCTCCAGAGATGTATATATCAATAATTTTTTCTCTACTTCTTTTTTAACCAAATAATCATAACGTCAATAATAATATCTTCTAATTATCAAATAATATCACTGTTCTTGGTATTATTAATATTACCCTGAAATTTACACAATGTGAGCAATAATTGCATACACAGTTCTCCTTTATCTCTTGAAGTTTTGAAATTTCTGTAGCCTGGTTAATCTGCTTCTCAGATGGGCAAGGTTCCCTTGTATATTGTATTCCCTCCCCCCATTAGCTAGTATGCTGCCAAATTCAAGGGACATCTGATTTTTTAATGTTTGGATCTGGTTCGTTCACAGCATGCCGGGAAAAGCGAGATTTAATAAGGATCACAGTATGCATTCAGCTAATTCAATGGATTTTTATAATAAAGATATTTAAGAATTTTCCAGAATCTGTGATTTAAATTTCCCACCATGCCAAAAAATGTAGGGCGTTTTTCAAAATTCTTACGAATGAAACAATGTTAATTTTTTATAATAAACCAACTTCGTGCAACACATGCACACAAACACACATCATAGAAACTGCAGAAAAACTTGGTCAATCAAACAAAATTTATGATTTTTTACATAAATCAAGAAAATAATTGAGTGATACAAGACATAGAATAGCATCATCGTTTAATCTTATGACGCAGAGTTAGCAAAAAAAAAAGAAAGAATGTCAACAAAACTATGTTTGTGATTCCTTCTGTTATTAATTGAAGATTGTGTAATTGAATCACATGGTAATTCACATCTTTTGCATTCATATAGAAGCATAGATGACTTGCCTAATAAGATGGCAGTAGTATTCCTTCTAAGCGTCTCAGCAATATCTAAAGCGACTGACAAGCAAGCTGATATGTAATGAAGCCATTTTGTCTGTTCCAATTTACTCAGGTATGAACCATCTGTTTCCCAGAATTCTTGGGCCGTAGCTGAAATGCAAGTTAATGAAACTATTAATAAACTGAATGAAATTACAAAATCATCCAGGAAAGGCGATAAAATTTTGTGATGCTATTTTACACTTTTCAACATTTACGACCATCATGTTCTGATCAGGTTAAATTGGGGTTCATTGGAGTTGAAGTATGTTCAAAGTGAAGCAATTTTCCCAATCTAAAAACAACTTACTTGGCATACATAATTCTTTGAGCTTCATAAAACTGCTATATATATCTTTAACACTTGGACATAAGGCATCAACATCAAATATCTTTATATTTTGATGTTCTGCATTAGCTCGACTTATTGCCTCAATCATCCTGAAACAATACATGAATAATGAACCCTTTGAAATGAAACTGAATCATTAAAAAAATAATATTTAAAAAAAAAAAAAAGAAATAAAGTACACTATATATAAGCAAAATAATTTTATTAAAAACATTTGTTTTTATGTTGTGGAGTCGGGTTTGGCTTACATAAAAATTCATTGCAAGTTTTATCAACACCTTCTACAGCAGGAACGCACAGCCCATGGGGGGTGGGGGGACCCATTGAGTAGGCTCTTACTCCAAAATCATGATCATCTTAACAGCATTATGAGCTTTTGTGTTGAGCAATGCACTAAGGCCAGCTCCTACAAGTTGAATACAATTGATAATTATTGCTATGCAAGGTCATCTGTGGCTCATGCAATAAGACCTCATCTCTAACTGAGCAGAACCTAGCCGAGCACATGTGTGGATATAAAAAAGATCAAACCACACAACTCTACATCCTTCAGCAAGGCACCCTAGGCTAGGATTCTCAGTGGGGTTGAGATGAATGACTACACTGGGGAAAAAACGCGAATTTTAGAAAAGGCTAAATTAAGGCTGATGCCACATGAGCATGTCTCTCCGGACGGGGATTTTTGCGCATGTCATGGAGGATGAAGCAAGAGCTGGTGCGGCCACACGATGCGGACGAAAAAAGGGTGCAGCGATGCCTGGGACATGGGACAGGAAGTTTTTTTGTTCCCTGCTCCTCCATCACAGAACAGGTTTTTTTGCGCTGTGAGGGATATTGTCAAGGCATGAGGTGGTCACACGAGCAATGCCTCAATGGGTGACACCTTAATGATTAGATAGCTGCTTTGAAGTAGCTGGAATAGCGAAGCATCTCGCTGCATCTCCGGTATTTGTCTGGAAAGACTCCCATCATACATCACGACAGGATCCAATCACAAGAATGAATCTTCAACATTGAAATTAGCACAAAACATCACAACAATTTCTCATTTACATAATATCAAAAGGAAAAATAATATTGTGAAATAATATACACGGGATCTGGCAACAATACAAATACAAACAATTGGCAACCTGGTTCGGGTCTACAATATTAGGCCTATTGCACAATGAAGCTATTTAACCGTAAAGTGGTCCATGGCCCACCGACAGTGTGAGGTAAAATATTGCAGATTTATGTATAAACATATTTATGAAACACAAATAATTCATCACTTTCTCTGAGTTTGATGATGACTCGACACAGTTCCCACCAATGACACATAGAACTCCACAAATGAAAGAGGAAGGCAACTGGACGAACCTCTGGGATCCCAGGTCGTCATGTTGCAGGATGATCAAAGATTTTTTTTTTCGAAATTTGGTGAGTCATCTCAGATGTGGCAAGTCATTTTGACTTTTTTGTTTTCACTATGGCTGTAGTGAAAACAAGCTGTAGTGTAGTTTTTTGTTACTTTAAAATTAGATAATTTATTATTGTTGATTTTTTTTCACTGCTGAAGGATTCACTTAGTCGTGTATATATACATATTTTTTTAATCGATAGGAAATGGTGTCAGACATATTCTTATGCAAAAGCGATGGGGTTGGAGTTGTCCCTTTAATTTGGCAAATAATTGACTAATTTATAATTAAAAATAATTCAAAAAATAATTGACTAATTATTAATTGAATTAAAATGATCATGCCCCCAGATCTATATATATATAGCCGGGCCCATAGGCTGTTTTGACAGGCCCCCATGCCAGGAATTTCATAGGCCCCTCCCATAGTGAATTGAAAAAGAAATATGTATATAGGCCATGAAATTGATCTTGAACACACATGTTGAAGATCATTTAAGATGGACTTGAAAAAACTTATAGAAGAGATTAGGAATTTTTTTTGCCCTTTATTATCCACCGCATAAAAAATACCGGAATGCAAATTTTTAAGAAAAAAAAGATGGGGAAAACATTTCCACAAATTTGTGTGGAAATTTTGGTTAAAATAATGATGGAATAATGGGTAAACTTGGAAAATTGAATGTATTTAATCCCCAATGCTCCATAAATGAAACACTATTTTTATTTAAACATGCATTACATAGAAAATGGTTTAAATATTTTTGGCCTTTATTATAGCGCATATAGGAGACATTTTAAAGTTTGTACTTTTACATCAGAACATGCAACATGGCGTGCTATATCCGACATTGATGACTGGGACTTTGAAATAATTATCTATTACTGGTGAGATTTAAATATTGAGTAAAAGTTCTATAGATTTCACACCACCTTAAAAAAGACGTTAGACACCTCAAATGATTTTTTTCTGTCACTATTCACCATATGTAGAGGGCAAATTGTGGGTTACAAGATTCCATATACACACACACACAGTGTGGGATAATCTTTTTCGTATGTTATTGTGAGGAAGGAGCAGCTAGTCCCTTGGAGCTGAGGTCTTATCAGAATTTGACACCACTTGCCCTGGTAGATGAGGGCTGTTGTTTTCTCATCTTTTTTTTATTTATAATCGACTATGTATGTGAGGCAAAATACCCCCTCCCCCTTTTTCCTCCATACACATTTTTTACTTTCTGATAGTTTTGGCAGCGATTCCCAGCTAGTGTGTTGCAGTACAGTGGAGTGTCTTGAGATTGTACAGGTTTGCAACGAGAAATCTTGAGGACAAAAATGATGCCACATACTTGAAATGCGCCACCGCAATGCCTCAAGATCAGAGACAAATTCATAAATACCCATCACTCTCATTTCAAAGGCACACTGAATGTAAAAGTTTAGAAAATTTCGTTATACTATAGAATTAAAAAAAATTAAAATATCTAATAAGAAATTTATTTCCATCATTCGCAACATAAATATAAATTAATAAAACCAATATTATGATTCGAGTCTTGTCCAAGCAATTTAACACAGATGCGTATCATATATAAAATTCTACATCTAACAATAACATGTCTTTGGAACTAATTTATATAAAATTAATTTACTTAAATAGAAACAATAGGAAATGAATAAAAAAATTGTTTGACAATAGAAAAATAATTTTTTTTTTAAATGCTACTAAAAACCAGCGTTTATTAACATATGGTTCACGACGATGGTACAAGTGGTCTGCAGACACACTTGATAACTTTAATTCTAATTAAATGAAAAATTATTTAATTGATATTAGTAATACTAACAGGATTAAAATAAAAATCTGACCTTCATACTTACGGTAAGTATATTTCATAGAGAAATATGAGGTAAATTGCAATAAGTATGCGGTATGCCTAATTGTACCCAAAAAATGTAATTTACGACAGATCTGCTAATTATTGCTACAATGGTTAATATATGCTTATAGAAAAAGGTAAAATATTATTTTAATAACATAAATTTAAAAAAATCCTTGAAAATGAACGAAGGTTGCCATATGCCAACAGACAATAGATGATTACTGATATGATTTCAGAACCATCCGAAAGTCTCTATTAAACACGTTAGTCATAAATTAAAAAAAAAATTATATTTCTCCCCTCAGGTAATGAATTTCATGGATCTCCCTTCCCCCCCCACCCAATAGTAAATTTGTTGTGTTTGAAATATTATTCTTTCCGAAAACTGCTCATATTTTTTCCGGGTTACTTACAACAGTTTTCAAAAGACAGTGCCGTCTTCATGCATAGACTCATCACACGAGCATAGCCCAGGGTTTCAAGTACAGAGGGACCTCATGAAAATGAGATCTCGTTGAAATTAGTAAGGAAAAAAAGTTTTTAAATAAAAAAAAATGCGAGCATATGTCAAATGGAAGACACACATTTATATTCGGGTAGGAGGGCCCTTGGAAAAATCATTTTACCTGTAAGGCCCATGATGTAAAGCCGTGTCCTGACAGCAGCACAGAATTCTAAAAATCACTACGAGATTCAGATATAGCGATGGTTGCGAACATTTCTCTTATAAGGAGGTTGTCATAGTTAAGATCTAGTGGAAACTGGTTCCTGCAAGAAAACCACGCTCATGTGGTTGCTCCTCAAAGCTTCTTGTGTGTAGCGAGAATTCTCCCCATCCGGGGAAAATTGCACTTGTGTGGCATCGGCCTTATGGGGGGGGGGGGTGCGATTTATATATTGAACATGAAACTATGGGCCATTATAGTACAAGCTAACAATGCAAATAATATTCTTTTGTGATTAAACAATTTTGAGTTTTCTTTGGATCTATAGAGCCATGGATAATCCATACCTACCTAAACAACCCAATTCATCACAAACTGGGTCTATTGAGATCCTTTCTATCAATAATTACTTGTATTCATGAAAGAAATGGAACAAAATGAATTTTTAAGAAGTGGGAGAGAGGGATTGGGAATAGAAAAATAGTAATTTTGGGAAGGAAATTCATATAAATTATTAGCGTGCACACACAAAACTTTTGAGACTTGGATTACTAAGATTCTACTGTGATTGAAATTTTTTTTGATAATATATATAAAGATTATCTAAAAATAATGTGTGCAGATAAGCCGTATCAGTTAGATAGTAAGGTGGTGGAAAAAGTTAAAGTACAACTGAAAAATTACCATATACAGCATTAGAATTGAAAAATAAGTTATCTTATAAATGTTCTCGTTATTTAAGAAGTGTGAATATAAGAATAGAGCATCCTAGCCTTACGACTCTCGAAACACGCTTAGATTTATCTAATAAAAATATGTGTGATAATAAGTAATAGTATGATAATGATATAAGTAACGGACGTAAATAAAAGTAAAGGTTCGATGGACCAGTGAATACACGAACCTAATGGTCTGCAGACATCATGACTGGTCTATCAAACAAAAACCATTCTGAATAATGATAATCCATTTTCCTGAATACATCATCTTTCAGAAGAGTGATATACCGCTATGGGGTGCAAAAAAGCCACACAAAACAATTAGAACTGCAGTCAAAACTTATGATACCACCAATGTTAACTCTGTGGCTTTAGCATTAAACAAGTGTGGGGTTTTAAAAAAAATGAGGCATTCCTTTTTGTATTACATTTTTAGAAAAAATTCTGCAGAAGATATTTCCGTGTAAGAAAATATATACTAAATGGCTTGCTGAGATGAAAACAATATTCATTAAGAAATAATTAAAACAAAATATCTTTAAAAATGCACATGCCTTTATTGTTGTTTTTTTTTAACATATTCAGAAAAAAATAAGGCATTTTCAATGTCAAAGCTTCCAAGGCAGCAAAAAAAAACCTCTGGAATGGACTGTCTATGGGGGTGTTTTTTACTTTAAAAAAATACCATGATCTTGGCTCAGGGGTTGTACAACCCCCCCCCCCCACATGTACGATCGTGAAAGTAAGTGTATTAGTTCATTATAGAAACACCATCTGTAAATGCATAAATTGAGAGTTCTATTGTTGGTGCAAGATTCGTTTCAAAAATTGGTCTCAACTGAAAAAGTAAAAAGTTATTTAATTTATCAGAATATAAAAGTTTCGGTTGGCATGCAAATACAATGTTATGTTCAACATAACACATCCAAACACACATATTTACTGACTTTTATTAACCCTTTAAGAGGTTTTCAAAATTTTCCTGATCTGCAATTTAACTGCCACAGTGGAAATCACTAAACCTTCTACAAATTGCCACATATTTTCAAGAAGACTTTTTTCCAATTGCGAGAGCTGATAAGTGCTTCCCCCAACACCGAAAATAATAATAAACAAAGAGAAAAATTCTATAGTTTTCCTGTTATTGTCTTGGACCAACAGATCACCAATGATTTTGAATGCTATTTTATAAAGCTGTATAGATGTAATAATCATGTAATGCTAATACATGAAAATTTTTGAGTGATAATTACAAGTAGAACTAAGCATTTTGCACATACTGCACACTTTCATAAAAAAATTAAATTTATAATAAAAGTCAAAAACATAGAAAAAAGTATAAGGAGAAACATGTTTTGTGCCATCAGGGAAAGAAATTCACATATTCGACTTGTTGACTTAGCAGCTAATGCAACGTGAGGGGGCCCACTAGTTGCCGATATTACAATGGGAAGTGCTGTGGATCGCTGGCAGGGGCTCCGTACAGGAGTCGTCGTCAAACTCAGAATTATTGAATTATTATATTGAGAAATGAACTATTTGTGCAATATAATATAATTGTCCTGCAAAGTGTTATATAAAAATGTGCAATAATTTTACCTGCCGCCATCAGCAGGTCCTAGGACCATCTCACGGTTAATAATGACATGAGCTTATACAATTGCCCATAGGCCTAAAAGTTGTGGATCCTGGCCAAATCTCCAATTTCCTGAATTTGTGTTGATAGATTCTGTGATATATTTTGTGCAATATTATTTCTCTCTCTTGAAGATATGTATAGATAAGATATTATAAAGAAACGAGGTGATTTTCTTGGTTATTAAAATGATTTTGTGCATAGTGTTCCAGCGTCCTTACACTTTTTTCCAGGTTTTGACCTTTGCTATAAACTCAACAGTTTTTTTCTGTACTCATTAGCTCTCTTCAGCACTCATTAAAAATTTTTCCCCAGTAAATGCTTAGTCCCACCTATAATTATCACTCTAAAATTTTCATATGTTTACATCTACAGGTTTTTAAAATATGACAATTTTTCCGCTGTCCTTAAATTTTTTTCCCCACCACCTCATGTCCAAAAAATTTGGAAAGAAAATTAACTTCAAAAGTTTAAAACAAAGCAAGAGTTATCTTGCTATTTAAAGTCAATTGCCATTGTCACTTCAAAGAAGGGGGAGGGGGGGGGGGGTTATATTTTCTTTCAAGCACAACTTTTAGGCATATCCAAGCTGATTTGATTTTGAAAATGGAAAAAATATTTAAACAGACAAACACAAGGAAATACTGCATTTTCTTATTATCATCTAATCATAACATTTAGATAAGAGCACAAAACAAAAGCACTTCATCAGTTAAAAAAAAGCTATATTTTTCTTTGTATTTTCTCAAGATAACTCCAACAGTAAGTGATATCATGCTTTTAAAAGTTGCCAAGACACTTGGGGGAAAAGAACTAAACAACTGTGGATTTTATCAATGAATGAAGCCATACCCCTTACTTTTTTTTAGAATAAATTTACATAAGCAATGAAATTTAAGAATATCATAACCACATATTCAAAATACTATAAAAAAATGTGGATTTTATCAATGAATGAAGCCATACCCCTTACTTTTTTTTAGAATAAATTTACATAAGCAATGAAATTTAAGAATATCATAACCACATATTCAAAATACTATAAAAAAATTTAACTGATGTAAAACTGATCAAATACCTAAAGTTCAAGGAATCATTCAGTGAAATAAAATACTAAATCTAGTTCAGTTTGGCGAGAAGTAAAACTTACAATTCTTGCTGCCGATTGTCTGAAATACTTGGATCAGTTGCAGCCATACGAACTATAGAAGCACCACTTGGTAGTCCCCAACTCCAAGTCTACAGAAAAAAATAACATTAAAGGAAGGTCATTAGCTGAAACTAATTAACAATATTGAAGTTGAGAAACAATTACCTTGTTTGAAGTTACAGTTATCACAATCAAAATCATAAGATCTTTGGCAAATCTCTAACCATAAATTCATGCTAATTTTTGTTTCTTTCCCTTCAACTACTCATCCTTTAAATTTAATGGATTTCACATAGACTTGTTCTTGAAATCAAAGGTGAGAGATGGTAGCCTTTGCATGTTTTATATGCTCATGAAATACATATTCAAATATATATTTCCTTCAGAAAACTGATATAATTGATTGTCCCTCAAAACATAAGAAAAAAAAGGAAATTAAAAATATTGGCAATCAGTTTAACAAGAGCATATTGAATGCCAGTTTGAATAGGTGCATTATCAGGCTGCTAACCAATTGGAAAAATAATTTGTGTTGTCTGTAGAATATAAAACCATCCACAAAACATATGGTCACATCAACTCTCTTTTGAATAGAATAAGGTGATTATACCCCACATCTACAAGAATTAATTTTTTTTTTCATGCCTAAGGCATTATTAAAAGACTATAAACCAATATTTATGTAAAGTTTTGCCAAATAAGGAAATTATATTTGAGCTTGTTCATCCTAATCAAAAGACATCTAACTACCCCCCCCCCCAATTTGCATAATGCTGAGCATAATAAATTTTTCGCTAAAAGATAAAAGTGTAAGTCTAACAAAATACAGAATTTGTACGACAATCTTGTTTACATCTATATTTTTATCATTTTCAAACTGTTTCCAAGTTATTAAAATCCTTACCAAATTAAAAAATGAATAGCTCTGTTAAACACTAATGGAACTTACTGGAACTCTGTGACCTGCAAAGTATGGTGCAGCTTTGTTCAAATTTGTATCCAGAAGTATCGATGGAACTACAAAACATTCAGGGAGACTACAATGAAAAACAAAATTATACACATTAATAAAATATCAAAATTCTATAGTATAATTTTTTTTTAAGTTTTAACCCCTTGTGCAACTTAAGAGGGCTTTGAAATCTTGTGCTGTAGTTAAACTTGTGCAAAAATTGTCTAGATCTGCTGTGCTTGTGAATACAGGCTTTTTTGCATGTCATTTACATTATACAGAAAAATAATTTTCTTTGCAGACAAAAGGGTTGATTTTGGAAACTCAAAATTTTATTAGGTATGGAATTGATGGCACTTTAGTTTGGATGAACTACCCTTAAAAACAGATAGTTTGCACTTTAAAATGGATACTTTCCTTTAAGTATTCGTTTTATAGTGGAATAGCAAATCCAATAGAGTTTTTGTAACGATTAGGTATCATTATTACTAATCATTGATTAATTATGCCATAATAAAAGCAAAATTGTTAATCAATCAGTTAGTTAACAATAGTTAATGGTTATATTGAATCCATCAGAGTTTTTGTGATGATTAATTATTGTTTAATACTAATTGTTACTTAGTTATGACAATAAAAACAAAATAATTAATCGAAAATTAACTAATAAGCAATAAAGATAAATCCAATGGAATTCTGCAATGATTAATTTTTATTACTAATTGTTAATTAGTTGACAGAATAAAAGAAAAATCACTAATTGCCAGTTAATTAATTGATAAATTATGACATAATAAAAACAAAATTGTTAATCATTAATTAATTAACAATAATTAATGGTTTACTGAATCCACCAGAGTTTTGTGATGATTAATTCTTGTTTATTATTATTAACAACAACTAACAATTACAATAAATCCAACAGAGTTTTTGTAACTATTAATTTTGTGCTGAGATGGCAAAAAATTATGCCACTTGTTTTGAAATTTCATGATGATAAATTCGTAAATAATATTTTACTAACATGCAATGCTGTTTTGGCCAGGGCTGGATTAACCCATTTGAAGCCCCCAAGCACTTCAATGGCTTTGGTGCCACCCCCCCCCCCCCACCCCTGTCCTTAAAAGTATATATTACTCAATATTGAATCTATAAAGGAAAAAAAAAGAGCATTAAACTTTATTCTTCAGAATTAACTAATCTAAGACAGAATTATACGATTTGAATATTTTTAAGCACAGACATAAAAAAAGGAGAGACTTTCAACTTGCAAATCATTGATAATATCTCTTGGATCATTTTTGTTTGTTTTTGGGACATCTTTGAAAGTTTTTGGAAGTCTTCTTTCACATTTCCTAAAAAGACAGACCTTAAATTTTTACACATTTTTTTGAAAATACTTTAATAAAATTTAAAGATATTTTCTCCCATCGACTGCTTATTAGGATTTCACAAAGTGGCTTCAAACGCAACCACTGAATCTTGACATGGCCGATATTACATTATTTTTGGTGAACCATAATTGTTGGGTGCCTGTTTTTTCAGATGCATTTTTGAATGCAATCTGTTAGCATTTCTTTTACTTCTATCATAAATCGAACTAAAGCATCTTCATACCTATATTTAGGAGTTCTAGATCGAACCAAAAAAGGGTGGCTTTAGGCTGAGTAAATGCATGAGCGTAGGAAGAAGAGAAAAAAATTTTCTTTAATGGTTTATGCAAAATTTCAAACTATGAGCGTACTGGACTGATTCACATAGAAACTCATGATTTTTTAAACGTGATCCTCACGCACTAATAAGATCTGTCCAGGAAATTTGTTAGTGTTAGTAGACATCGAAGAACCGAGATTTGAACCCAGACTTGCACAATCAGAGGCTAGCCTCCCTAACCACTGGACTACCAGGCGACAATTTTTGAAGCATTTCATCTGTCTGGGAACACAGCAGCAAGTTTTTGGGGTTATTTTACTGGTGCGACTCATACGCCAAAGAGGTGCCAAACTGTCTCGAACAGGTAATAATATTTAACTATAATATAAAATACCTGAAACCATGCAGTTGATCTGCTAATGACTCAAAGATTTGAGCATTTTTAAGTTCACGTCCTTATCCTGTAGGATTTGGCTTACTCTTGAATTTGTCATTTTTTAATATTTGGTGGTATATTATAATTGGTTGGCAATGATAATGATTTGTTTTATTAATGCCTAGGTCTCACCCAGACACAATCTGAGGACCTCGTGACAAGTAGATCTGTTAACAATTTGTGAGAGTCAGCATACAAATTGGTAGGCAGGAATTTTTAGCCGTTGGAGAGAGCCTTTCAGAAAAATCAGTATGTCAAAGGGCCCCATGATGCTGTTAAAATAGCTCAAGCTAACTTTATAGAAAAAGCATAAAATCTCATTCCAAAAACTCAGCATTAACGTGATCTCTAGTTTGCAATGTTACCAGTTTTTCTGTATTTGTGCCATCCTTTTGACGAATATCTTCAACTATACAATCAATCAAAAATTTTAGGATTTCCTGTCGGATGCTTGATGCTGGAAAAAAAACTTTACATAAAAAAATAAAAATATTTTGGTAAATTTTTGTGGTGCCCCTTTTCCCTTGATGCCCCAAGCACGTGCTTATTTTGTTTAATGGTTAATCTGGCCCTGGCTGTGGCTTTTTGATTTATTAAAATTTGCTTTTGTTGCTTCCTCATAAACTAAAAGAGAAAGATAAAATTTGATCACCTTCCAAAATTTTAACAAACGAGACTCTGGAATGCGTACAACTCAATTTTTTAGAAAAAAGTGACAACAATTTGCCATCTGAACACAGAATTATCGTTTTCTATTTGCCAATTATTTGACATAATAAAACCAAAATCGTTAATTAATTATTTATGATTAATTAATGGTGTCATGCTGGGGGAATCTTGAATCAGTATAAAGATAATCACTATAGTAAGAGCTGGGGCTACTCCCTGCAGTTGGGAGACAACCTTCTAAAGCCCTGCGACTAGTAGTGTGATAGTGCACATCTTCAAGAATTTGTAAAGGAATTGATATTAAAAAATGGTAATATACAATATTAATTATTAATGAATTGTGATTATTATAATTAATAAGAGTCAAGAACATGTTGGTTATAAAAGAGAGGTGTCCCACATTTGAGGGGGTGACTGTAAAGAGGGGTTTTACTGCATTTACAGCTTATTGGAAAAAAAATCTGTAAAAACACGATGACAAAAAGTTCTCCCCAGGAAACAAACATCACACAGATTCAGAAATATAAAATTTTGATGATAGTGCAATATATTTTATGCAGCAGAGATGTATTAAAAAGAACTCCAATTTCTAAAATGAAAGAATTTACATAGGCCATGTATGGTATTTTATACATGTTGCGACTTGTGATTAACACTAATCATTCTTTTTACTATAAATTTTTTTTATATCAGAGCCCTCATAATGACAAATAAATAATAAGGAAATGATTTTAAATGAACTCTGAACATCTACTACTTAACTATGCATGCACCTTGTACACATTCCTCTATGGAATTTCTAACGAATCGGCACATGCAGGAGAATGTGTATTTTGAGTGTATGTGGGGCCCCAACATATTTATGTTGTCGAGTTGTAGGGTTACCAGATTCGAAAACTGAAAATAGGATGCCTGTACGCGCACCCTTGATGATGTGATCTCCTCGAATTTTCACAACAAATTGCGCCACTCTTCTTCCAAAAAAAGAAACCCACCACCACAATAATTTTTCCCAACTAAAACAGAACCACTATATAGTTAAGAAAATTTGATATATCCAGCTGTTATGCATAATCACCGGGTTTTTTTTTAATGTTCCAACTGCCATCTTTTGCAAAATGCAACATCCTGCTATGGTAAAGTTTGGACTGTTTTTTCAAGACGCGCAATATTTTCAATTTGGACGCGTATGCAATGCAATATTTCAATTTAACATACTTGCAGAGTTTCTGTGCAATTTTGTTTCTGTTCTGCGTGACTGTGATTGTAAGATTCAAGTTTTCAACTTAGGGCTATCTTCATAGCAATAATATCATCAAGAGAGCGTGACAAATTACGGAAATATGAATCTGGTAGTGAAAAGGCTAAAAAAATGGAAAAGCGGAAACAATATCTTAACACATAACGTGATGAGTTTGAAAAATTTCTGCAGTCTGCAATTCAGCTTTCTGGTAAAGAAAAAATAGAAGTGGATGATATTTCACAAGAAATGGAGCCTCAGCCTGGAATTTCAGCCACCAACAATATGACTGATAGTATGCATATTTGTGGGGTATAGAATCCTCCGACTTCAAAGTGCTTCATGAACAAATGATATTCAAACTGCTGCATGTGTTTTAAAATTTATGAATAAGATCCAAAATCTTATTCTTAACACTTTCCATATCACATTACATACTGCTTACTGCTCCAGCAATAGTAGCAAGTACGGAAAGAAGCTTTTCATGCTTAAAATTAATAAAATATTGTTTACGAGTCAAGAGACACTGTCATCTTTAGTGACATTATCAGTCAAAACAAGCATAGTGGATAAAATAAAATTTGATGATGTAATAGAAAACTTCGCTGGTGTGAAAGCAAGAAAAATAAAATATTTATAAGCTGAGTCAATTCAGACAATTAAGCTATTGAGTTTTGTTGAAAAGCATTTGAAAATAAGCAGTAGTGAGTCGTATTATATTTTAAATGTATTAAATTTTTTTTTGCTTTATTGCTTTTTACTTACTTATGTATCAACATTTTTACATAAATTTTTAATACTGAATAAGATATTTTTCTTTGGGGGAGGGGGCACTGACAGCACCTAATTTTTGCTCTTTAGACAAAAAATTGACAAAAAAATTTCTGTGGTGCTCGCAGGGCCCCACGATTATTTTTGTACCGGGCCCCGCATCTGGTAAGGGCGTCCCTGACATTAATGAGGATGAAGTAAGTTAATTTTTTTAATCTGGCTTGAGCAACGGATACCATCAAAGGTTTCAAACATCTTTGGTAATTCACTGAATAATACTTTTTTCAAATGCTGTTTATCTTTTACGTAAGATACGACCACTTGCCAATTGCTTATTGTTGCTTATTGCCATTGCTTAAATTCTAAAAATGTGATTGAACTTTCATTAAACTTCAAAAATATGCACTTATTCTGGAAGTTTTCAATTTTATACATTCGTGTGCATTAACACTGAAGGTCAAAATTTGCAAATGCATGTGCACGCAGGGCTGTAACTAGGATTTTTGCTGCCCGGGGCAGACGTGATTCAGCCACCTAGAGCAAAACCTTATTTTGCTGCCCACACAATTTCAAAAGTTGATAATTTTGTAACATGTTCTTTGTTCCCACCTACAAAACTGTTGCCTCCTAAATTTCGCCACCTGGGGCAGTTGCACCCGTGTGCACGTATGCATATAATCCGGGATCTAGTTATGAAAAAAGTAACTTGAACTCACCCGATAAGTTGTCAACAAAGAGAGGAACCAATATTAATGATATGATAGATGTTCATAAAGTAGAAGTGTCAGAATCTGATAATCTGCAAAAAGTAATATGTTGCTCCTACATTTGCAAGCTTATTTAATGTTACCGTTCATTGGTTAATTTTTTTTTCATTCAGAATTTCCAACCAGGCAGAAAAGGGAGTAGGATGATGATGGACAAAAAGCTATACAATAGTCTTGGACTTAAACCTAAGGACATTTTGACATGAATACTGACATTATGAGTTAAAGCAAAAAAAAAAAAATAAATAAAAAATAAATAAATAACGACCCATCTTCCTCCGCTTTTAATGAATGCTTAAATTTTTTTCATGTTGTCAGCATTGTGTTGTAGGCCTGCCTGCTCTCTGCAGAGAGACTTTTTCAAAACTCTGAACATCTGGAAGACCAAAAGTTATGCAAGCAATGGCTACATAAATAGCAAAAAACCATGAAAATTAATGTAAAAAACCACCAGATATATAACTCACTTACAAAAACATGTTAAAGAATATAATAAAAATATATATAACTTAACAAATTCTTACTTATCACAAAGAAGAAATTTTTCATTTCCAAGGGAAACTCGCCAACCAGGACAGTTACACCGTCTCAGCTCCATTTCCCAATCACTATTTCTAGTGAACAACAGGGAATGAGGGGTGTCTTTTTCTATATGAAAAAATAAAAGTCTTTGTCACTGCATAAGAACTAGAGTATGAATATGTTATGAACAGAATGCTTTACCAAGAAATTCAAATATATAAAAAAGGTTAAGCCTATGACATTAAGGTAGACATACGAGGTACTGGATCCCTATAATCAAAAGCAAACAATAAATGAATCCTTGCAGCAAATGCATGGTGAAGAATCGCACTTATAACCTGAAAAATGGAGAAAAAATCCTTATATATTTGGTAAAAAGACAAAAAATTTTAATGAACACTGTGCATATAAAATATTTTACAAGGAAATAATGTAGTAGTAAATATACAATACAAAGTTGAATCCAAATTTAGCAAATTTATTTATTTACAATAACCCCAGAAGGCATGAAATGCACTTATACTGGAAGAAAAAAAAAAAAAAATAGTCAGTACGGGAAGCACTTCGCATACGGAGCCAGGTCGAAATCCCCAATAGTGGAAGCAAATCTTGCGTAGGAGGCACATACAAGTTCTGATGGAAGACTGTTCCATATTCTTGCCACACGGCATTTATATCCGTGGAAAAAGCAATCCCTTCTAGCCATTGGTATTCTTATTTGGAAGCGATGCCTACGTAGGTTAACTCGCCTGTCTATGATCTCAAAGAAAGGCTCTCTCTCGATGGTAGATAAACAATTTGGTGGACTAGTTTGTAGCACATCTTCAGATCTGCAGCGATTCTACGCCATTCCAGAGAGTGTAAACTCAGAAATTTAAGTCTCTGGCAATAAGATAGACCGCTCATGCCAGGTATTCGTTTAGTAAACGACCTCTGTGGCTTTTCGAGGAGCTGTATGTCCTTGATTTTGTAAGGGCTCCATACTTGCGAACAGAACTCCAGGGTCGGGCGAACGTACACACAGAAAGCATATGACAACGTATGCGCATCACACTTACGGTATGCCGTACGTAACATATATGAAATTCTATTAGCTTTGCAGACTATGCCATGATAATGATCAGTGAAATCCAGAATGCGGCTCATTGCAATACCTAAATCCACGCATGTATCCAATTGCTGTAACGTTTCATTACCTAGTTGGTAATATTCAGGATCGGTGCGTCTACCTAAATGCACTGATCCACTTTTTGATGATGAAATAGGTAGCTTATACTGACAACTCCACTGGAAAAGTTGTTGGCATGCATGCAAATCATAGTAAATTCCCATCATAGAATTAATTAGTCTCAAGCCCAGGTGACAGACCGAAAAAATTATTTCATCAAACTAGAAGATGATTGTGCACACTACACGGACAGAAACTGCTGTTCACACATTGCCTGGATCGCAGGCACGAATAACCTTTGGAAATGCTTCGATATCTATGTCAGATAGAAAGTGGGTGCATCTGGTAGTAATGTAAAAATGTTAACAGGTTGTGGACGGCATGCTACAAAACAGATCCTCAATTTTTGGCATATTTTTGGTATACAAGAGGACCTAAATATCTCAGAGTCAGATATACTACACTATCATTTTGGGCCCTCATTGTTTTATTTAATTAATAAAAATTATTTTTATACCTATCTTGTTGTGTTCCAGTTAGGCTATAAACAAAGGAAAAAAACACATCCCTCTTGAATTTGCCATCTTCCATGCTTGAGAAATGAAATTTGCCACCTCGCGGTCTAGTAGTTTGGGAGCTAGCCTCTAACTATGCAGGTCTGAGTTTGAACATGGATGTCTACTAACACTAACAAATCTCTTGGGAATACATGAGGAACACATTATTGAAGGGGAAAAAACATCTTTCCTACCATTTCCTGTCAACATTGCGTCAACTGAGAACTTTCATATAAAATCTTAGATTCTGTTTCTCTGTTTTTAAGTGTTTCGTTGTATTAAAAATTTTGTGCTAGATGTGTACTATTCATGCTTTCAGATAAAAAAGTTCACCAATACAAATACAAAAGCCACAACAGGCAAACTGCCCAATGAGGTATCTAAAAAAATTATGCCCATAAAAAAATATGGATATTATATTGGCTATAACCAAAATACAGCAACACAATATAAAAGCCTAAACCATTAAAAAAATTCTAATTAATAATAAATGAAACACTGTCCATAAAAAAAGATTATGGTTATCTTATCTAAGTATGGATAGCACTATGTCTATTTTTTTTAAGCGTATCATTTCGGTGAGAATTCATGACACCTGGAGGTAAGCTATTCAATTTTTAAACTCCTCTATCACAGGAAAAACTTTCTGTGACACCACAACCTGGAATTATCCCTTACAAAACAATACTGGTGTTCTTTTGTTGAAGCACTTGATTGACGGATTAATAACTCGCAGTCCATCCTATATATCCTGATGAAAATTTTAAGCACTCCAATCATATTCCAGACATCTGTGTTCTTCCAATGTAAACATATTCAAAAAATTACGTCTCTTTTCATAACTCAAGCCCGTGTGCCAACAAGGACACTCATAGCTCTTCTCTGCACCCCTTCAACCAAGTCTATGTCCCTCTATAGGTATGATCTCCATAACCTTACAGCATACTCCAATGCAGGACATGCTAAGCCCTGGAAAAGTGGAAAAATAACTTTAGGAGAATACAAAGAGAGCTTTTTAAGAACAAAACCGAGCAATAGTAATGCCATTCAACTCATAAGTGAAACGTGTGTTGTTTGAACCAAAATGAGCGACTGTGCACTTATCAGCACTAAAGGTCATGCTCCATTCATTAGCCCATGCTGCAATCATAATGAAGTTCATCTGGAGCATCTCTCTATAGCTTGGATATTCCTGACTACACCCATTACCTTCACGTCATCTATGAATTTGCTAAAATCCCATCGGTATCCTGACAAGTTTATTGATAAAAAGTGAAAAAAGTATGGGCTTAATGACACTTTGTTAAGGGATTCCACTTTTGACACTTATCCAATCAGAAAATTCACCATAACCTGTTGTGACCTATCTCTCAACCATCACTATTCAACTCAACAAGTTGCCCCAATCACAATCTCATGAAAACGTTTCAAGAGTTTACCATATTGGATCTGATCAAATGCCTTCTGGAAATCAAGATAAACTATGTCAAAGTTTTTGCCATTTTCCAAAGCTTTAGTCACGTGATGTGATCATAGAAGCAAATGAGGTTGGTTACACGTGACTTCCCCTTCCTGAATCCATGCTGGTTTTTTGACATCACATTATTTTCATCTATCCACTTCACCAATTGCCTTTTTATAATAATATCCAAAATTTTCGAAAGAAAGCCTGTCAACCAAATGTTGGGCATTTTGCCTGTTGTGGCCTTGTATTTTGTATTTCCCTTTCTAAATATCGGAACCAAATTAGCAAGCTTTCAATCCCCTGGGACGATACCCTCAGCTATGCCACTTCTGTAAATCTGCGCAACTGGCCCCAACAGTTCATTAGCCCATTTCCTAAGGACCCTAGTCTTAGGGAATGTGCTAGAAATATCATCTGGTCCAGGTGCTCTGCTTGCATATATATTACTTAAAAGTTTTAGATTACAACTTTTTCTAAAAGCATTTCCTCTTCTTGCACATTCCTGAAATATTTTTAAAACTGAGACTACTTCTTGTAAATGATAGTGAAAAATGGTGAAACTTAGGTAAGCTATTATCACTTAAATAAATGATTGTTTGAACTGAAAAAAATCTCTGCAGCAAGAAAATAGTTTCAAAGACTTTTTCACTATTTTTTTCCCGTAGGTGGAAATAAACATGAAAGGCTTGGGGGGGGGGGGCAGCATGATGACAATTTATATATATGTGTATACATTAGATCAGTCTGTCCCATCATTGAAGATAAAGCTTTGATCCCTCATGCCCCCGTATATCTGCCCATGCTCTCCCCCACCCCTAAATTTTTGAACCAGACAATGATGTTGGGCAGTACTGCATCTGTCTGGTAGAATTTTTTTTTTTTTTATTTTGCACACAACAATGTGCCATGAAAATTAATTTTTGTATGAATACTGATATTGTGAAACCATGAGTGATTAAAGAGATATCCATTATTTAAAATGGGAAAATTTATTTTGATATGCAAGTTTTTTAGGAATGTAAACACCTTTGGGGAACAAATTAATCTTGAAATACCACTATTAGTAGATTCAAACAACATTTATCACATAAAATTTTTTTAACATGATCAATGGTGTTGAACCTGATTTTAACGAAGTAGTGACTAGTTTTTTTTTTTTTTTTGATAAAATGTACAATGTTATCTTACCTCCTATAAAAATTAAAATAGAAAAATAAGTTAATACTCTCTGAGTATGTTACTAGTTTGAAGTATAATCATTAAGTATACACATAGGCTGAGTTAATGATTGTTCAAAGTGAAAAATACTCACAGCTCTTTGGTTGACAGGAGAGAACTTAAAACTGAAGGTGTAAATCCTAAAATCCTGCAAATAAGAAGAAATTTCTCTGTATAATAACCAAAATATAAATATTAGATTAATAACATCATTATGAAGAGAATGGGGGAAAAAAAGAATGATAGTCTGTTGTACAAATAGTTATAAAAAATTTTCCTTTTACAATTGTTGTAAGCATAATGGTGATTAAGCCTCTAAATCACCATCTTAAGTTTAAATACTAGTACTAATTAAACTGTACACACAAGTCATACACATTTCTCTGCTGAATTTCTAATGAATTGGTATATGCTGGAATTTGTGTTCTAAGTGTGTGTGTGTGTGTGTGTGTGTGTACCCTCCTAATGCATTTATGTTGTCAGAGTTGCGCTTGTTTAGTGTTCTTGCTGGTGCTGCCATCTGCTTTCTATATTTTGAAGTGAAGATGGCAGATGCTTGAATTTTCATGTTATGTATGCATCATGTTGTAGGTCTGCCTGATCTCTGGGAGAGACATCTCAAACGAAGATCAGAGATTAGCTTGCATTCACGTCTCAAAGTTGGAAAACCAACAGTTTAAATATAGCAGCAGGAACAGGCACTGCTCCCACCTTCATCCCTACTGATTATTCCTTAAAATATCATCCTTGGTTTATAATGAGTTTTCATGTTGTTTTGATCCACCAAGACAGCAATTGCAATGGTGTGTTCGCCTGTTGGTAGAAACAGACGATCCCCTGCTGACATCAACCCATATTACACTATCTCTCGAGTGACTTTTGAAGAGTTCTTTCATGACAACATCCTAAACTTTGAGTAGTTACATCATCCTTTAAGGAACTGTTACATTGTGCCGTGCACAAAATTAGTGTTTCCATGCCATATCTGAAAGATGGCTGGCTTGGTGTGTTGTGTGGATTTATTTATTCAATACTGCTTGAATCGAAGCCTATACAAGGGAATGTGGTAGTGGAAATTGACAGAGGAGATAGTTGATGTTACAAGAGAAATCGAAAACTGCCGTACAATCAAACTGTTTGTTGGGAGGTTATTCCAATCGGTTATTGTTCGAGGAAAGAAACTAAATTTGAAACAATCTGTAGATGCAAAGATGAGTTTCAGCTTTTGGGAATGGTTAATTCTATGGAAATGTGTGAGGCTAGAGTTAGAAAATTGGAAGTGTGAATATGAAAAAAGCCGTGAAGGATTTTGAAAAGAAAGGTTAATTAAGAGATGTCTATAGGTGGAAAGCAGTTGGAGCTTGAGTTCAGTAATGGAGGCAGAGGATGACCATCAGTTTAAAATGAAGCAGGCAGATTTATTTTGAATAGATTCTAATTTGTCTATTGGAGAGAGTGGGGTCCCAGATTTCACAGGCGTATGAGAGTACAGAAAGAATATAGGTTTGGAAGCAGAGATGTCTAAGGTGGCGTTTCAGGGTTTCAATGAAGAAAAAAAATTTTTGGAAACATTTATGAAAGATGTAATCAACATGGAGGTTCCAACAGAGGTCAGCAGAAATAATTACATCTAGATATTTATAATAAGAAGCCTCAGTGATCAAAGAGTTACTGATAGAGTAAGAAAATCAAGGGGAAGTTTTTTCGATAAAGTTTCATAATTGTTTTTGAAGAGTTTAGGGGTAATTGCCAAGACGAGCGCCATTCCAATATAATGTTAAGGTTATTTTAGAGAGATGCTTGGTCAAATTTGTTGTGCACTGTTTGGTAGATGATGCAATCGTCTGCAAAGAGTCTGATAGGGCAATTTATGGAATTAGGAAGATTGATTATACAAATAAAAAAGGTGAGAGGACCAAACTCTGTAGCATGTCAGACTTAACCTGGAGAAATGGGGAGTTCTGGTCTTTGAAGGAGACAAACTGACTGCAGTTAGTGAGGAAGGCTTCCACCTATTTAAGCAGTTGAATACATAGGCCTAGGTTTTGGAGTTTAAGTAGAAGTTTATGTTGAATATTGACAGGGCAACCTGTCAAAAGCTTTACAAAAATTCCAAAAAAATTATATCAGTTTGGACGTTTTTGTCGATACTGCTTGAAAAATCATGTATCAAAAGAGCTAATTGGGTAGTACTAATAAACATGATTGAAAGCCATGATGATTAGGGAAAAAGAAGTTTATTAAATTCAGGTGTGAGCAGATTTCCTTGGCAACTATGTACTCAAAAAGCTTTCAGCATGTAGAGGTGATAGCGACTGGTCTGAAATTAATGGGATGTGAAAGAATCTGATTTATGAATTGGAATTATCTTATCTAACTTGTGATCTGAATGGGAAATTAATGTGTTCAATGAGACATTAAAGATAATTAGAAATTTCATAAGCACAAAATTTTAGAATGTGATTTGGGATCCCATTAGGGGCAGCGGAGTGGGGTTTCAATTTTCTAAAAAAGATTAAAAAGGCTTCCTTTAGTAAAGAAGAGAGGACTAGAGTTGAATAATAAATCGGAAAAGGAGCATTGAGAGGAAGTGGGGTCAGAGGAAAAAAACAGAAGGAAAAAGCCTGATTAAATTCTGTGGCATTATCAAGGTGAGAAGTTAGGTCAATGTTATCAATTTTAAGGGGAGAAGGGCCAGCTGATTTAGGGCGAAGAAAATTCGAAAATTTTGAAGAGCTAGTTTTAAGGTAGTGAAGTAAGGAGTTAGATAATTTGTCTCTTTTGATGAAAGATGAGATCATTAAGGCTACGTTGTGTAGACTGAGATCTTATTTCTGAGAGAAAGGGAGTAATTGAATTTGAGTTTGGAGACATTTCGGCAAATTTTCCTTTTTGAATGGATATCACAGTTGATCTACAGGGTTAAAGAGAGATTTTGAGGAGGTATTTTTTAATGGGAACAGAGGCTTAAGGATATTTTGCATAAGGAGAAAGTCAGCCTAGTTAAAGTTGAGTTTTAAAGTGAATTTAAAGGAAGGAAGAGTGTGATGGAGGGAAAAATTTACAAAAGGAATTTTGTGGTCGGAAATTCTATCAGAAACTGAGAAATCGGAAACCAGAATTTTATTTGAAACAATAATTAGGTATAACATAGAGCTAGAGTGGATTGAGATTCTTGTTGGTTCTAGGATAGTTTGACTGAGATTAAACATAAGGGAAAAGAAAAAGAACTCTAGTATTAATATAGTGATTACCTGAGTGGGGGCTCCATTTTGCGCCAGTCAATTCTGGGTAGGTTCCAATCACCGGCTATGATTAAGAGGTGTGAATTATGAAATCTAAAATTTTCTCCAATTCAACGAAACAGTGAAGATCTGAAGCGGGGGGGGGGGGAGTAAGTAAAGAGAAAATAATGCAATAGGAGTGCAGTTTGGGCAACGCCACTAGGCACCAACAATTTCAAGAATGGGTACACAGAAATTTCAAGAAGAGGGATGGAGCTATTAAAGAATTGCCGATATTGTGATGTAACCAAGTTTCAGTGACAGCAAGAAAATTGGGATTATGAACTAATAATATGGATTTGAAAGAATGAATTTATTGGTTATGCTTCTTGTATTAATAGTTCCAATTTTGAAGGGATTTTTCTGAGATGCTACAAGGAATGTGAGGTGGGGAAGTTCATGGGGCGAGGCTTACAGGGGTGGTGGAAGAAGATTGAGGGAATTCGGAGTAGGACTATGATGAGATTGGGGAATCAGAAAAATATCATTCATGTTGGGATCCCAAAAATGTATTTAATGTTGTTGATAAGGGCAAAAAGTTATGGAATAATTTAACGTTCATACCAGTAATGGAGAAAAAATTTTGGGGAAGCCTTCCAAATCTGTCTCCGCAGTCTGCGAGTCTCAGGTGAGAAATCCTTGGAGATAGAAATGCAACTATTCCTTAATTTAAAGGAGTTTTTAAGAATTTCAGTTTTGACATTGAATTTATTGAATCTAATTATTGAGAGTCGCTCCTACCTGATTTGTTCCCACCCACAGAATCACCCGCAAGGGCAACTTTCGGCGATGAAAAACGTCTCGAACGTTGCCAATCTTCCCCCCAGGAAGACAACAGCGCTCGAAACCCCGAAAATCCCTACACACTCGGTTCCCAAGTTCCCTAACCATAGAATCGCCGATGATTAAACCCCTATCACTATCCCCCTCTACCTCATCCACGACCACCCATTCGCCCTCTAAAATGTCGTTGTTCGTGGAGATTGCTTCTTCATCAACAGGTGGCTCGACGACCAGAGGGTCCGTTATAACCGGACCCTCTAGCACCCTAACTTTTTCCCGTAAAGCTTCGACCTCGTGTTCCAGCCTTTTTCTATCCAAGCACCCCTTACAATTGAAACTATCAGCTACTATACCCCTAGACCAGGGAAACCTCCCGTCGCAAGCTCTACACAACACTAGTCGAGGTCGAGGCATACTAACACTATTGCTAAAGCTAGATAATAATAATAATACTTAACAATACGAAAATGAGAAACGTTAACTGGAAATTAAAATAATGTAAAATACATTACTATGCAAAATATACGTAAGAGATTATACGAAAAAATTACGTAAAGTAGAATGCTCAGCACTAAATCACGAAGAATAAAATAAATATGTATATAAAGAATACAACACTCTCTAAAAAAAGTATTAAGCTACGAAGTACAATTTATACTTATTAGAATTAGCTAACTATCTCAAAACACTAACACTACAACAATAGGCCCAAATGGAAGGAAAACAACGTTATTGAGAGTACCCGGGAAAAAGTATACACTGTTTGCTAACACTAACGTCCAAAACCTACGAACTTATATCAAAGAAGCGAGCGAACCTGGCGAAAAAACAACGAAAATGAAATGCGAACGAGAAAAATAAATATAAGTCGATCGAAAATACACAACGAAAATTTAAAAAAAAAAATGAGAGCAATATAAAAAAAAAAAACCACTTATCTCACAATCCAACGTGCGCTAAAAAAAAAAGAAAATCACCGCAGAATATGACCCAAAAATAAACAACACGCTAAGTAAAACTCACGAGAACGAAGAAAAACACAAAGAAAGACACAAAATGGCGCACTGGCGTGTCGGTGAGCGGAGCGCGATAATAGCACGTCCGTTCCCAACGACGGCGAAGACGATTATGACATATCGTCATAATACGTCATAATCGTCATACTCGACTTAAGGGACATATCTAGCGAGCTGAAGTACCCAAAATCGACAGTGGCCTATGTGATTAAGAAGTGGAAGGTGAGCTGTGATTGTCGGAATTTGCCCCGAGTCGACAGACCAACGAAACTGGGAGATAGAGACCGACGGGTGCTGTCCAGAGAAATTCGGAAGAACCGCACCCAACCGATGGCCCTCATCCACGAGGAGTTTCAACAGGCATCCGGGAGTATTGTTTCAATGAATACCATCCGTAAGGAAGCACATCTGATTGGTTTTCATGGTCGTGCTGCTGCCCATAAGCCTTTGATCACAAAGTCCAACCGCGTTGCTCGGTTAATGTGGTGCAAAGCACATCGAAATTGGACCGTAGATCAGTGGAAACGGGTTCTTTGGAGCGACGAATCAAGGTTCACCCTCTACCGTTCGGATGGCAGGGTCTGGGTCTGGCGTCTGCCTGGAGAACATCTCCTGCCAGAATGCATTGTGCCAACAGTCAAGTTCGGCGGAGGTGGAATTATGGTCTGGGGGTGTTTCTCCTGGTATGGACTGGGACCCTTGGTCCCCATTCATGGTAAGCTCAACGCCGATGCCTACTGCACTATTTTGGATGACAATGTGCTTCCTATGTTGTGGCAGTTTTACGGGGTTAATCCTGTTACTTCCAGGACGACAATGCCAGCTGTCATACTGCGAGGTTAACCAAGGCTTGGTATGGCCAATGGGGTTCATCGAATGGACTGGCCTGCCCAGAGCCCAGACTTGAACCCTATCGAGAACCTCTGGGACGAGTTGGATCGCCGAATTAAGGGGTGCCCTACCCATCCAAAATCGGTGAAGGAACTGACATGTCTTCTCCAAGCCGAGTGGAAGAAAATACCACTAGCCGACACACAAGGACTTGTGGAAAGTATGCCCCGGAGGGTTCACGCTGTAATTGCCTCTCGTGGAGGCTCTACCAACTATTGATTTTGAATAAAGTTAGTTTTTCTTTTCTATCACAGGTGTCCAAATACTTATTGGTAGATAGTGTATTATACATCAAAAGAGAAAATGGGAGTGGATTCATACATCTCTAAAATAATTTTTTTAAGTTCACAAGAGGTTTAAAAAAAAAGATTGTTGAACTCATTTGCTATAACATATTTATGATAAAATAATTTAGTAATTAAGTAAATAAATGTGAGAGAATCAAACTGTTTGTATAAGAACTCCCATACTGATTGAAAATTGTTGCTGAGAGTGAAAACTTACTTTACAATGAATCTCAAGTATCTCAATATTCCCTATAAGGTTTGATGCTGATATTTTCTTGCGCTTCCCACCAACAACTGAAAATATGCAGCCACATTTATGAGATGACATTTGAAAACACAATAAAATATAATGTATGTAAACAATTACATAAATGTTTTGCACATAAAATTTTATGACAACAAAGAAATTGGTTTTTTTTTTCAAATTTTAAAACTTTGTTTGTTAAAGCATTGCATAAAAGACACCATACAAATGAATGACAATAAATGTGATATTAACATTGTTGAATCTGAAATGATCTCCAAATTTTACCTTGATGAATAGAATCTATATTGATGAGACAAATATCATTTTCAGCAATCAGTAAGTTTCGCTGGTGCTAAAAGATATGAAATAAATAGATCAAACACAAACAATATGCATTTTTACAAGTCACATTTATTTTTTAAATGACATAAACAACAGGCTTGAGACAAAGCTTGACTAATTGAAACAAAATAAAATCTAGGTGTTAATAACTAAATCTCTTAGGAATCAAGCATTTTCTGAGAATAGCACTCCAGCTTGTTTATTTTTGCCAATTTTTAAGGACCTGATGTATTTTTCTCATGCTGATGTTGAAAATTTTAAAATTTTAATGCTATCCTCTGACTATTAAAGTAAACAAACAAAAATTTAGGTGCCAGTATAATTTTTCAGTTGGCACATGCGATTTGTCAAGCCCTGACTTAAGATATACAATAGGACCTTGATTATCCACGCTAATGTGGAATATATATACAACTATACCTAGCCGAGATAACAAAACTTTGAATACAGACCTTACAGAATTTTCAGGTTAAATGAAATAAATGAAGCAATAAGGTGGAAAAATGGTCAGTTTTTCACATTTTTCAACGCAATGGAAAAAAAAAATACAAGAACTCTTAAATGCTTCAGGGAGCACCCTGGTACACGTGAGCCACAGGTTTGGGATGTTTATATGGAACAAAGTTTTCCAAGCCCCTTCCCTACACCCCCTCTCAGAAAAAAATAAATTCCCCGAGAAATCTCACGGTCACATGGTGTATATGTAGCTTTCATTGCTTTCTCTGTATGTTCCGTCATTTTTCCCCCAAGGGGTGATATCCCCCCCCCCTTAATCAAGGTTCTTTTTCAAGGTTGTTACTTTTTAATACATGTACATAAAAAAATAGTCTCTGACAGATTTGATGCTGTTAAATGGCAGAAAACTAACATATTACATTGTAAATGTTTTCTAGAAACATATGGAAGTGGAAGATTTTTAATAATTTCCTTGCATGATTTCATAGATGGTACCATCAAAAAATATGTCCTTTTTTTTATATAACTTTATAATATGTTAATATATAAATTACTGGCTGAATGTGTTTTGTATTTTTTTTTTATGTGTCAGAAACGACAACAGTTGCAAAATCCTTATCAGCTACTTAAATGAAAAATGTTCTTGCACTTTCAGTGAGATACTTAAATTGCATTAATATCACTGCAAATACATTCTTTGATAATTGAACATCGAAGGACTGGACATGCCCCATTTCCCATCTCAAGGAGATATTGAAGGGTTCATTTTTTGATAATACTATTCATGAATTAAATCACAGGTATGTTATTTTCAAAATATGAATTTAACACAGCAGCTGCATAAAAATAGTAGTTTTAACAAGAACAGAAATAAATCATTACCAAACCAGTAGGGAAGTTTTCAGCTGTCAAAAAGCTCAATTTAAAGTTGGTACAAATCAAAATCCCAGAGATTCCTTTGTTTAATTCACTCAGTGCATTAAACTTCAACACATTCTCTGCTTCAGCAATGACAAGCTCCCCAGGTAATAATGACGGAGATGGATAAGGTACAGGAGGTTCGTCTGGACTATACTATAAGAAAAACACATTAATGAGCAACTAAATTGAGTTTTAGTTAGAATGGAAGAAAAAAATTTTCATGAGGTGCATGTATTTTTTAGTAATGCGGTCAAACTTGGCCGATTCAAGTTTTGACTTTTGGAACAACAGGGCCATCTTAGGAGAATCATGACCTCCCTTTCCAGGCCAAGTGATTCCTCTAAGGCCCTCCTTGGCAAATTTACATGCTTACTCTAGAAAACTTCAACCAGATCTCATTTTTGTGAAACCCCTGGACTGTGCAAGATAAGTCCATGCATTAAGACACGGGTTACAACTAGAAAAGAGAATTTACTCCGTTACCTGGGGCCAGTGTCTATTTTGGTATGCCCCTCTGTCATAATTTTGAAGTGGAAAACAGTGAATTCAGGGCCCTTCCTGATCTAGTGTATGGGCACCAGACCCCTCCTCCCCTAGTTGGGTCCCTGATTAATATATAACACTGTTTCAGAGCTGTTACATTATTACCACCATTCTGAAATCAGTATCACTGTAGAATTTTTCGACCATACTTAAAGCCTGATTTACAGAAACAGTTCATGATCATCTATTACAAATCTTTTCCTAAATTTTTTTTTATCATTTCAATGGCATGCTACTACTTTCATTCACATTTCTGGATATGATGCTGAGATTGCAAGCTGGCCATATACACCACTGCTGACACGGGCCTGGCTACCTGCCTTCCTTAGTTCATGTACTGTGGCATGAGGTGCTGAAGTGGAGGCATTAGTAACCTCCCTTAACTTCAGAAAATGACGGAGACAGAATAGCGCTGTCTCACTTTTTTTCTCTAGTCCCACATGTGGGTTACTTTATGGCAGAGAGAGAGCGAGATGGCTTTTCTGTCTCACTTTCTACCGTTCACTTGTGGGGAGGGGCATTTTCTGAAAATAAGGGAGGCTACTAATGTCCCAAACCAATGCCCAGGGTTGTGTGTGTCCCCAGTGGTACATATAGTTGCTTGGTTTGCATGAGGTTCCGCGATTCATTTCTGGCAGAGACCAGATGACTTTTCTTTTCAGAGTTCACCTCGGCATAATATCCAGAAAAATAATCTATTGCTTTGACTACATTTGCTCATACTAAAATCATTTTTTTCATTCCAACTTTTAATTATCCAAAATAATTTTAAAGTTTGAATTAAAGAAGCAATTTTTACATTAAGTTACAATGTGAATCCTCGATATAACGATACTCTGCAAACCAAAAAAAATATCACTGTAGAGGGCTCTATTCTTTATCATTACATCGAGTATCATTGTAGTGAGGTTTCACTATAGGAAAACTCAAGACAAGTTTGCAATGTTGAAATTATCCAATTGAACCTATTGAATTACTGTACACCAAATACATTGCATTGCTGCCATTTGTGATAGTATAAACCAGCGGTTGTCAACTAGTGCTCTGTGGAGGGTCTTTAGGCTTAGGGCATTGCTGTATAAATTGTATACTAAAAAAAGCTCTGAGTGAAAAAATTTAAGAAACGCTAGTATAAACAAATTATGCTGTTCTGAGTTTTTAACATGTTCATACATTGAAAATCGACGCAAAAAAGATGGTAATACAACATGCAAATCTTCAACATGATCAACATTCATAAGTTCGACTTTTTTTCATTAGTGCACATTGAACATATTGCATTCCTGCCATTTATAATAGTATAAACAGATCATGTTGGTCCATGTTTTAACATGTGCACATATACAGAATCAGCATAATAAAAAAAATCAATGCAGCATGTGAATCTTTAACATGATGAACATTTATAATTTTTACATTTTATAGATACAACTTTCCCGGGGAATATCAAACTTAATCTTTCATTAGAACCATACCATCATTATGGAAATCTCTGACCACACAGATACAAATTTGTTTGTATTCCTAACGCCACTGGAAAACAGACATAGACATCTTTTAAACAATTGATTGTTATCTCTTTTATTCCTCAAATTTATAGAGATCAACTCAACACTGATAAACAGCGCACAAAAAAAGATACAGAGGGGGGAAGAGATAATAAAAAAAAAAAAACCTTTTCTTCGGGTGGGATATCATTAACTGCATTTGCATCAAAGTCCACATAGGATTTAAAAGTCTTTACTGAGCTGTTCCGTGGCCTTAAACTCAAATCCTTTAAGTCTTTCAACCAGCTGGTTGTCATATTTCTCTCACTTTTTCTAATTATTGTCTCGAGGTGGAATAATTATGTCATTATTTATTTAGACACCAATTTTTGACAACTAGCTTCCAGTGATTGGTCGAACCAAGCTCAAGCAGCATTAGCTGCCTACGAGATGAAGAACTTCCGCCGAAACGAATAAATTAGAGAACATTAAACACATTAAAACACAGCCCATTCCAGCAGCTGAAACGTAAACACTAATTTATCTCTTAAAAACAAGTTATTTCTCGACAAAGTTACGACTCTATCGTAAACATACGTTACTTTTTCTGAAGATGTTGCGATCAGATATAGTGTTCATGATTACTCAACTTACCATATTTTATTCAAGGAGAAACGGGACATTCAGCCAGATATAGCTAATTTTCATGAATTATGGCCAACTGGCGCAATAAATTCACTGAGCAATAAGTAAACATAGTTAAACTTTACTTATAGCTCAACTTTTCGATTCAATGTTCGCATACAGCAGCCATTCGACGAAGCTCTCTCCGTCTACGCTAGATGCTCTGACGATACATTTCCGGCTGATGCTTTTTATCTCGGGTGAGTCACTTAAAATTATGCGCTTTTCATAATGGTCAGGTTTTGTCCCGCAAGGCGGAAATTTGTGCATATTCGTGATAATTTTACCGAACTTTTTGAGGGGGGATATTAATGATTTTTTAGAATTAGTCGAACCCTGGCTGGGATATTTTTTTGATAAACAAACGGATCTAGGAGCCCTCGAGGAGGCAGCATGTAATACGTCCGAATTTTTCGATACCCTTCTTGCAAAATATAGCGACTATGCGAATAGTGATGAGGATTTCAAGACCGAGACAGCAGCTCCCTTCGTATCGGGACTGTGCGAGTTTTTTGAGAAGATCAAAGAAGACCCTTGTTGCCATATTATGGCCTTGTATTTTCGTAAATCGCCTCAAATTGACAAATCTCCCGAAAGTATTGCCAAAAGACTGGAAAAATCCAGGAAAAGGAAAAGACCCCATGAGATGAGCCCATCTCCCGACAAGAAATCAATCGCATTCCCCTTTGCTTTTCTCGACAGTTCTCAGGACTCCATCTATGAGCAAGATGGCTCCCAGTCCCATGGAGATAACCCTAATCAAAGCGCTTGAAGAGGTCTCTGCAAGCGCTTTGACCCTAATCCTCTCGTGTCTCTTGTGAAAACCGTTGCCACATCTTTTACACAAAGTAACCTACACATAATAGCTTGCATCAACCAGGCTCCCATATTGCCTAGCGAGCTCTTCCCTGACACAGACAACGTTCCCACAATGCCCTCTGATGCTCAAAGTCAACAACAACCATCAGCACCAACATCAGACCCAACCAGCCAATCAGAGCGCAGATCGACTGACGAGGCCCCCCTCCCCCTCCAATAATGTAAACAATATCAGAAACGTAAACATTGACGAAACGCCCACTGCTGGAGACATCGAAGATGACGATTTAGAAGGTTTCTCTACGGTTTCCTACAAAAAGAAAAATAGAAACATTCCCCCGATAGTACTCTCAGAATGGGGACCCAGATGGCTAAAAGATTACGCCGAAAAAAGAAAACTATGCGAATTCCCCCCAGACGCAAAAACAACACCAACAACGGTATCGATCAAATTTTACTCCGAAAGCGACTACAGAAAGGTGACTAGATTCTGCAATGAAAAGAATTTTAGGTTCTATACCTATCAACTGGAAAACGACAAAAATCTAAAGGTAGTTATCAGGGGTCTCCCCGTGAATGTTCCCCCAGACGACATTGCGGATGACATATTATCGCAAGGGCATGAAGTAATCAAGGTTTCCCGTATGAAGAACTACCGTACAGGTTTCGATTACCCGCTCTATCTCGTCGAGTTTGCCCTTAAAGATAAGGGCATATTTAATATCACAGAGATAGCAAGCATTTCTGTTCAAATAGAGCGGTACAAAGGCAACCGCAATACATTGCAATGTCGTAATTGTCTTCGCCTCGGACACAGCTCTATATCCTGCCGAGAACGCCCCCGCTGTGCCTTCTGCGCTCAGCTACACAGCGGTCGTGACTGCCCAAACAAAGGCAACATAAATCTCAAAAAATGTTTTTTGTGCAATGGGAGGCATTGCTCAACATATGGAGCCTGTCCAGTTAAACTGAAAAGACAGTCGCAAGAATCAGGAAGACTAATTATCCCTTCGCTGCCAGCGATAATAAGAAATGATCCAGAAATACAAAGAAACACAAACTTACGAACATTCGCCGACATAATCAGACGCAAATCCCCATGCCAGCAAACCCAAACAAATGAGAAAGAGGGAAACGCCCCCATGGAGGTCGTCTCCCCTCCCCCTACACTAGCAAGACGCAACTCGTTCACGCCCCTTACTGAAAGGCCCAACTCTCTTGCTTTCACAAAAATCTCCAATTATTACACCAAGAAAGGACCACACCCTCTCTTCAAGGGATACTCCCTAAAACAGCATGAGTACGCAACTGAACTTGAAAAATCTATCGAAAAACAAAACAAAAAGGAAGTGGAAAAGGTACTACATGAAGTGATAGCCAAGGTAGAGAAAAATCTCGTGAGGGAAGAACCCAACCTACATAATGTAAACACTAACCTGGCTCCCCCTCCTTTACCGAGCCAGAAGTCGTGGAACCAATCCCGTCTCTTGAATTTGTCCCACACGAAACAAATGTAAATTATGAAATCAAATCAATACTTCTCTCAACACAAAAAATCACTAATCTTGTCAAACCTCCCATAGAGGAAGAAAACAAACTTTCGGAAATCTTCCGAAGCCTAACTGAAGTGCTAGACTTCCTATCAAAAAATAACAACAATTAGTAATCAAAACCGAAACACGGATCTTACGCCTCCAAGACCTTTAACAATTTTTTCTTGGAACGCAACCAGCTTAAAACCAAGTATTGGAGAACTAACAGAAGCCCTCTTTGAACATAATGTGGATGTTTTTCTCTGCCAAGAGACCTGGTTGATCCCAAGCACAAAGATAAAAATTCCTGGTTATCAATGCATAAGGCGTGACCGATTGCACAATCGTGGAGGGGGCATGGCTGCGTTCATCCGCAATAATATACCATTTAATCCCCTGGATCTTATTGACTGTAATTCTATGGAAGCGGTAGGGATAACTATTCATGTTAATAACACTAATATTAACCTCGTTTCAATTTACAAGCCTCCGAATAACAATCTTGATCTTAATCTCCTCTCCCACATATTTAATACAAACACTCCCACAATAATTGCTGGTGACTGGAATCTGCATCATAAGGCATGGAACTGCAGATATAATCAAACTAAAGGCACTGCACTCTACCACTTCTGCCAAAACAATGTTGTTGATATCATTGCTACTAAAAAAGCCACCCACTTTCCTTCCTTTTCTTTGCATCTTTCCTCTGTCATCGATTTTGCTCTTGCAAAAACCATCGATTCTGCCATCTCTATTTCATCCCCTGAGCTTGTTGACTCTTCTCATAACCCTATACTAATTAAGATAGATTTCTTATATAAAGAAAAATCCCTTTTATTTACAAAACTGATTGGGTTAATTTTTCTAATGAACTCACAGAGTTTCCTGAAATATCGATTAATGATCCGTCAGTAGCCATCATCGATGAGAGCATCTCGCTTATCACAGAAACAGTCAACAACGCCATCTACCGCTGTACGAACAAAATAAAGGTAAGCGAACACCAGTACGGCCTCTCCAGAGAGTTGCTCACTAAAATTAGGGAAAAAAACAAAGTCAGAAAAAAGTGGCAGCGATTCAGACAGAGAGACGATAAAATCAGATTGACCCAGATGGAAAGAGAAATCAGGGCAGAAATAAGAGCATACAACCAGGAAAGGTTCAATTACTTCATGGAGGAAGTGAACATAGCAGACGGGTCCGTGTGGAAGGCCCTAAAAATTTGCAAACCAAGGGGAAATATTATCAACCGTATTCACGGGCAAAATGGGAGAATAGTTTTCACCCCCCCCCCCGGAAATTGCAGAATCCTTTGCGGACACATTCGAGCAACAGTTTGCTCCAAACGGACTACAAGACGACGAAACACAAGAAAACATTCGTGATACAATTGATGAATTCATGAGAAATAATCCCCCTCCCCTTTCTGAGACACATGATGTTTCGCTCACGTCAATCACCGAATTAAACGAGATCATAAAACTCCTGAAAACAAAAAAAGCCCCAGGGCACGATAAAATTTCTAATCTTGCAATAAAAGCTCTCCCCGTTTCAATCAGAAATTCATTGGTCAACATCTTCAATGCCATGATCAAAATTAACTACTTCCCAAGCTGCTGGAAAACAGCAATAATAAAAGCAATTCACAAATCTAACTCTGATCCCCTTTACCCCCAAAATTTTCGCCCGATCAGCCTTCTTTCGAACCTGAGCAAATTATTTGAAAGAATTTACATTAAAAGATTAAATAATTTCTGCAACAATAATTCAGTGATTCGCGCGGAGCAGCATGGATTTCGAAAGGAACACTCTTGTATTACGCAGCTCCTACGTACGACAGAATTTCTAATGGATTCCGTAAACTACAAAGAATACGTCTGTTCATTGGCTCTCGATTTCTCGCGGGCGTTTGATCGGACCAATCACAGCATGCTCCTGTTCAAACTAATCAATATGAATTTCCCACCAAAATTTTTCTATTTCATCAAAAATTACCTTAATGAACGTCACTTCAGAGTCCAGATTGGGGGATGCATTATCTACTTTAAGAACAGTTCGAGCGTCTGTCCCGCAGGGAAGCGTTCTGGGCCCGCAACTCTTCTCTCTGTACGTGAATGATTTCCCCTCGCCTCAACGGGGCATCATCAGTCAGTACGCCGACGATGTGCTAATTTCAACCAACTGCAGAGACCCTCAAAAAGCTTTTGAAAATCTTCAAGAGACAGTGCACGAGATAGAGAAATATTGCAGACTCCGATATTGCCCTCAACCATGAAAAATGCAACTTCATATGTTTTCACAAGAGACACAACCCACCAACGGGACCTAATCATCTTATTGTCCTAGGAAACGCCAGACTTGCACCGAAGCCCCAGATCAAATATCTTGGGGTATTCTTTGATAGAAAACTGGATTTTAAAGCACACACTGAGTATGTCCGTATGAAAGCAACAAAGAACCTAGGCATGCTCAATAAAATCTTTTTTCCCAAGAGCGGCCTCTCACTGAAAAACAAAATGTACTTGTACAAATCAGTAATTAGGCCTATTATCACCTATGCTGCCCCAGTTTGGGCATTCGCCACAAAGAAAAATGTTCACACACTTCAAATCTTCGAAAACAAAAGCTATCGAAAATTTACAAGAGCCCGTTGGTTCATGGGGAACGCAGATCTGAGAAGGGATCTATGCACGAATACGTATCTTGATCACGTAAGGAAACTCGCTGAGTCTCAATATGAAATCATCAGAAATTCATAGTATCGACATCTATCTGAAATTGTGGATTATAATCCAGCGGTTATCCTCAGGTATGGACGGCCGCAGAATGTTCGCTTTCGCCCGTGGTAAATGTACAAATTGTATATATTGTAAATAGTGTAAATACACGTTTCATTATTCATTTATTACTCCTTTCAATTTTTTCGTTTTAAACTGCATTTAATATAAAAACCATGGCGAAGAAACATACTACCCCTTCATGTTGAGGAAACTGGCCCTCAAACTGGCCATACTGACCCTGTCCACCGGATCTCGCTCCCGGCTCATTTGGTGAAGCGTCTACGGAAACCACAGAACATGTTCAAGTGCCAACTGCCAAAAACAACCGAGAAATTACTGTTGAAAAACAATACAAACAACTGGAAAATGAAATATAGGAAGACTTGCCATCGCCTGGTGGAGGCCTAAGCGTTGTGGAATCAAAATTCCTACTGATACTGAGTACCGCAATCAAGTAGAGCCTTGCACTTGGTCAATGGAGATTGCATCATTGCCGGGCTCCTTATTGTGAGGAAAAGGAAGTGAAGTAAAATCAGCGTCAATGAAATGACGCTGATCTGAAATGCGAAAAAAGAACAAATATTCTCTGAGAACTCAAAGAGAACAAATATCTTTCGAGTACCGCTAGGGAGGCGGCATAGAAACCTCCCAGCAAAGAAACTAAAATGCACAAAGGCAGGCACAGGAACCGTTCCCCATGGGGGAAATTGGACAAACGTGCTAACGCTCAATATATATAAAAAAAAAAAAAACAACAACCCTCTCCCAACTCAAACAACTCTCCAACTCAAATCAGCCCAACAAATGGCGCTGACACCTACCTTCTCTGACGAAAAGCATGACCATTTATAGTGCATAATTATAGTGACTCATGATAATTCTCTTTCAGTTGTGGATATGGCATTTTGCCTGAAGTAATCTGTTAAACGAGCTTAGAGTCCCGATTTTGACTTAAATTTCTACACATACAGCTACACACACTATTCATCACACACACTTTTACACAACAAAATAGGCCAAGTACTTCTTGTGCCCACTGTTAAGACCGGTAGAACGGCATCAAAAATTGTGCCGCGGGACCGGCGAATCAAGTTCCATTCAGCTCAGCTCAGCTACTTATAGCTCAGTGTTTCCTTATAGCTCAGTGACCCCAACATCTTCGTCGGAAGATCACGTGACTCGGTGCAAACGACCCCCCCCCCATTGAGATCAATGTTAAAATTGCCGATTTTAGCATAGAAATGCAGAAATTTAGTAGGGTTTCCCGCCACATCAATAATTTTTAAAATTCAATTGAATCTTTGGTTTTCGAAACATTGAGTTCGCTTAGAGATACGAAGCCCAGAAAATTAAATATAAAATAATGAGCCAGACCCACTTTTAAGGTGGATATTCATGCAATAACATTGATTTCAGCTTTTTATTTATATCTTCTCAATCACGAAAATGAGAATTAATGTCCCCGTATTGTCTTATATTATTCGATTGCATCACTGCATATAGTTTAGGATGTTTTGAAATTAATTATGGGCTCATATAAATTACATTGAACAAATTCCGCATCAAGCATTATTTGAAGCAAAAAAGGCAAATCAATAACTTGAACTTAAAAAAACATTTCGAAATATCTAGATCAAATACAATTTTTTTTTTAGAATTAATGGAAGAGATAATTCCAAAATAATTGAAAGCGATAATTCCAGAATTAATGAAATATAATTCCAGAATTAATGAAATATAATTCCAGCATTAATGAAATATAATTCCAGAATTAATGAAATATAATTCCAGAATTAATGAAATATAATTTCAGAATCAATGAAAGAAATAATTTCAGCATTATTGATAAAAGTGATAATTCCAAAATTAACGAAAGAGATAATTTCAGCATTGATAAAAAAATGATAATTCCAAAATTAATGAAAGATAATTCCAGAATGAAGGAAAATGATAATTCCAAAATTAATGAAAGCGATAATTCCAGAATTAAAGTAAGAGATAATTCCAGAATTAAAGTAAGAGATAATTCCAGAATTAAAGTAAGAGATAATTCCAGAATTAAAGTAAGAGATAATTCCAGAATTAAAGTAAGAGATAATTCCAGAATTAAAGTAAGAGATAATTCCAAAATTAATGAAAGAAAAAAATTCTAGAATTAATGGGAAAAATAATTCTAAAATCAAAGAAAGAGGGGGTAATTTCAGCATTAATGAAGTGATAATTCCAAAATAATTGAAAGCGATAACTCCAGAATTAATGGAAGATCATTTCAGAATAAATGAAAGAAATAATTGCAGCATTAAAGAAAATGATAATTCCAAAATTAATGTAAGAGATAATTTCAGCATTAATGAGATATACTTTCAGAATAAATGAAAAAAATAATTTCAGCATTAATGAAAGAAACAAATCCAGAATTGATGAAAGCAATTATTCCAGAAGTAATGAAAGAAATAATAATTAAAAGGAAATAACTCCAGAATTAATGAAGGAAATAACTCCAGAATTAATGAAGGAAATAACTCCAGAATTAATGAAAGAAAATTCCAGAATTAATGAAAGAAAATTCCAGAATTAATGAAAGAAAATTCCAGAATTAATGAAGG
The DNA here is from genome assembly GCF_987345545.1 of Pholcus phalangioides. Taxonomy (NCBI): domain Eukaryota; kingdom Metazoa; phylum Arthropoda; class Arachnida; order Araneae; family Pholcidae; genus Pholcus; species Pholcus phalangioides. The sequence goes on along the minus strand of NW_028301612.1, from coordinate 713,037 downwards.
AAAATCCAGAATTAATGAAGGAAAATTCAAAAATTGAGGAAAGAAATTTTTCTCAGCATTAAAGAAAGAAATTATTCCAGCATTAATGAAATAAATAATTTAATCTTTTTTCATCTTTAGATGAGTTCCCAATCCTTTTTTTTAATCTTTAAAACGCAATATTTAGAGACCGAACTGTACATTTCTATGGGCAAACGAACTTCGTTTTCACCGAATCACGTGTTTTCCTTGCATTTGGCCCCTTTCACACGGAGCGGACGCGGATGCGGGTCCGGAAGAAGTTTTAACTATTGGAATATACTGAGCGTTTCAGACGAGCCGAAATTTTCCCGCACCTAGGAAATGTCCATGCGGGTCCGGACGTCGTCCGCATGTGTCAAAACCTAAGTGCGGGCTCCGCATCCGCACATAGAAGTTTTGACAATTGGGTTATTCGGAACTATTCACACAATGCGGATGCGGAGCGAATTCGGCCGCATCTTTGGCTACTTTTTAATTTAAATTTAAAATTTTTTTCTTTTTAAATGTTTAAAATTATTTAAAAAATATAAATATTTAAAATTATTATTTTTTAATTTTTAATCTTTTAATTTTTTTAAACTTAAAAAAAAATACTTTTATTAAACAACGCTATCCACGTACGGCGTTCACTTAGGGCCGGATTAAGACGTTTGAAGGCCCTAAGCACTTGAATATTTTTATTTGTTCCCCCGATACCTACAAGTATATTTTACTCGATATTCAGTCTATAAACTGAAAAAAATTGAAATTTTATATTTCAGAAGTGACTAATCTAAGGATGGGATTTCACTTTAAAAGGTTCATGAAAGTTATTTTATAAAACTTGGAAAAAACAACTAATAAATTTATCGGTTGCATTCATCGAGAAGAAATAAAGTTCTCCTCTAAGTCCTCCTGTATTTCTCCTCTAAGGTTGCATTCGAGCAAACGCAACCGATCAGCTTATTGGTTTGGATTGGATTTTTCAAATACAAATACAAATACAACGCCACAACAGGCAAAATGCCCAACGAGGTTGCTGAGAAAAAGATTGCTAATTCGAACATTGAATGTTTTTGGAATTTTTCTTTCATATTTTTCCGAAGAAACCGATTTTTTTTTAAAAAATCTTTTGAAAATGTTTTAAGATATTTTCTCCCATCGACTACTTGTGAAGATCGGAATGAAGGCATCTTTATACCCATATTCTATGGGGTTCTAGATTAAACCACCGCAGAATGGCTCTAGGCTGCCTTGGGCACTCTCTCTCTCTCTGAATCAAGGCTGAAGGAGAAAAATAATTACAAAAATTTGGGAAAAAATAGTTTTTATGCACGAATTTCAAACTAATGATGCGGGCTTTCGCCCGCATATTTAGTGCTCGTGTGAAACGGTATGGGGACACACGTCCGCATCCTCTCCGTGTGAAAGTGGCCTGAGATGTAGCCACCGTCGCGGTGGCTGGAGATGCTCCCTGCAGTTATATAAGCTCGATGGGAAAACTCCATGGGACGTAGGCGAGTCCCTGTTTAAATTATTTTTCTAAAAAAAATATAATCAAATAAGACTCGTGAGCTCTCGAAATGGAAACTTCAAACTCTTGTGAACATGCAGTGTTGAAAATACTGCATAATGATAGTTCGTCTCTAATTAGCTATGAAAGCTTTTTATTTCTCGCATGCTATCCGTTCACGTGCATTTGGCCTAATTGCTCTGAATATATTTATTTCATTATATAAATTTGAATTTTTATTTATTTTCAAATAATATCCTTTCATTAATTAATTAACTTTTTTGATCAATTATTTCTTTTATTAAATCTGAAATTTGTCCCGATAATTCTGAAATTATTTTTTCAATTAACTTTAAATTTTCATCAATTATGAACTTACTTCTTTCAAAAACTCAATTTTTTCATAATTTATTACTTTTAGCAATTTTGAAATTACTCTTGACAATTCTAAAATTATTCTAATATTCAATAATTCGTATTTCTATCAGTAGTTTTGCAAGGTTTTTCAGTAATTCTATATAATGCTATTTTTTCATTAATACTAAAATTATTTTTTTCAATAGTTCTAAAAATGATTTATTTCATTAAGGCGTTTTTATATATTCTGTAATTATGTATACTTTTTAGATGTAGTATCGTAGAAAGTAGTATCGTAGTATGTAGTATCGTATCTCTCGAAATACGTAGCCTATATAAAATCATAGGGTTCCCGACGACCACCTTTAATGTTTCAAATGCATTAATATCGATTCTAGAAAGCATCTCACAGTTCTAACTAAATACAGCAGTCCCGGTCATAGCTTTTTTAAACTATTTTTCTTGTTTTTGGAATTTAACCTTTTTTCTATGTGTAAGGTAGCTAATTTCTAAAAATGGTTGGTGGGCCTCTGCAAAACGCTCGGAGGGCCACGGGGTTGAAGACCTCTGGCCATGGTCCCCCCATGAGTGGGGCTAACAGTGCTCTAGCCCTGGGGACCGGGGCATTTCTCATCATTTTTTGGTTTTTCACGCTATAAATTAACCATAGAAGGGCCCGTTTAAAGCATGGCCGAGGGCCCGCAAAAGATCCCAGCCCGGGGGCCCTGGCCTAAGCGAAGTTGCGATTAGTTTTCACTTTAGTCTCTACAGTACGAATACCGTTACAGCGAAAAAATCTCGTTTTAACGAACAGTTTTCTAATCCCCCAGATAAGTTAACATAGGAACAATGTATAAACCTCGAATTCCTTTATAACGAAATTTCGTTATAGCGAAGTGATTTTTCCGGTCTCTTGGAGTTCGTTATAACGGGATTCGACTATATTGTATTTTTTGTTATCAGGTTTCTTCTCAAATATAGCTCGGAAAAATGTGATACAGTTTCATAATTTTCTTGATTCCATCAAAGAACCTAAATTGATAGAAAGAGGGGAAAATGCAGTTGATTTTCCGATCACACGTCAGATCCATTCACTGTGATAGAGATGATGAAAATATCTCGGGCATTGTGAAAGTGTTTACATCAGGCACAGAACACATCACCATTTTTCAGAGGGGAAAAAATGACCCGAAAACAATTTGTTCGATTCAATCATTGAATAATGATTCAATGATTGATGGTGGATTCAAGTGATTCATGGTGGATTCAAGTGATTCATGGTGGATTCAAGTGATTCATGGTGGATTCAAGTGATTCATGGTGGATTCAAGTGATTCATGGATTTTGTGCAGGAATCAAATGCATGGCTACTAGGATAAATACGACTAATCAGGTAGCATGCGAGAAATAAAAAGCTTTCATAGCTAATTAGAGGAAAATTATTCATATATTTTTAACATTGCATATTCACAAGAGCTTGAAGATTCCATTTCAAGAGCTCACAAGCCTTATTTGATCATATTTTTTTTTTAGAAAAATAATTTAAACCGACTCACCTACGTCCTATATATGGTGTTTTATATTTATAATTTCGCCCAGCTCATGTTTGTTTGGAATAAACGCTGTCTGTCGTGACGTCGTCATTTGACGACGTAGTTCGACATAGAGAAATTTCGGTTATTTCAAAAGAGACTTATTATCGTACACGATATTGTCCTTCGAAACGAATAAGAATAAAACTATTTTAGAGAAAAAAAACAGATATTTTGGAGTTTATTGAGTGGATACATTTTTACTATATCGTCCGGTATCGGACAAGTAAAAATTTCCGACCTTTTTCCGACGTTCGATATTCATTCGACGTTCTGACGTCGGACCGGTATCAGTACGATACCCTAACGATATCGTTGTGCTACTGGGGCTCCTAGTTCCAGCTCTGATTCCATGGTCAACTAGGGCCGTATCTATTCTATCTAGTACAGAGACGGCCCTGGCTCAACGGACCACGATGCCAAATATGGATGAAGTTAACGGCATCAGGGCCGGACCTAGAAATTCTACCGCCTGAGGCGAATGATATTTTGCCGCCCTTAAGATGTGACTGCCTGAAAAGAGTTTTCTTTCTTCACCTCTATTACCTTGATATAATGGTTCCCGAAGTGTTGGTCACGACCCCTTTGGTCGGGGCGTAACTTTGATGATTTAGGATATCGTGAGAGAATTTCCTAAATAAAAACGTCCTGATGAGAGTAAATATATCAAATCAATTTAATAACCGTTCTTTGAAGCGGGAGGTTCGCATAGTCATAGTGGGCGCACTTGTTTAAATTTTTCCTATGGGTTTTGGAATAATGTCTGCCCTTCAAAGGATTTTAGTTGAGCTATTTAGCACATATCTTATATATAAATGTGAAAGTATGTATGTATGTATGTATGTATGTATGTATGTATGTATGTATGCTCTTTATACAAATCTACAGTTTTAGACCGATCGTCGCCAGATTTTGCATATATACCAAACAGGTCCGGGATTGAACCGTAGGCTACTTTAAAAGTTCGTCAGAGCTGGGCAAATGCCCGAAATGGGCAAAAAACTGTCGGGCAACAATGGTTTTGGGGCCTCAACAATCACTTTCGGAACGTTTACTTTGGTTACCGTGGTTCCCAACAATGCATTTCAGACGTGTATATGTCTTTACAATGGTTTGTCACATCTTTAACGCTGCCATTATAACAGTTTATTCCTTTATAATGGTTTGGCTCTTTTCCAATACTCCCAGTAATTGAAGAAAACCCTGGAAGCGCCAGATATTTTTGCTTGCATGTATACAGGGTGTCCTGTAAGTGCTAATGTGGCCTTTATCTCATCAACCACCCATCGTTGAGGTATAGTTTCAATTTAAAAAGTACTTAAAAGGAGTTTGAATAATATTCGCTGCAGAAGCTGGACATCTGACGTCACTAACAAAGAGGACAACAACTACGACGATAAAACAGGGAATAAAAATGTTCAACGCCAGCTGATGAATTCAATGCTTGCCTCAAATCATCAGCACTCTACTTCACCAAACACCAACTCTGGCCATATCGCTACATTGCAATTTACTGCCATTAGTGAGATGGGTTGGAAGTGAAGGTGCTGTCTATCGGTGGTCGCCTCGAGTTTGTTAGGACATCAACACTCTGGCACGAAGCTAAAAAATTATCATTATCCACCGACATGCGAGTTCAACTGCAAAATGACTCAGCACTGCTATCATTTTCACATCAGTTGATAAAATTTGGCAATGGAAGAATTCCCGTAGACCCAAGCACTGGACTGATAACGTTCCCAAATGGATTTTGCCAGTTATTATATATATATAAACTCAGTTCAAGAACTTGCAGACAAAGTCTTCCCAAACATTCAACAAAATCACCGAAACCATGACTGGCTTTGTGAGAGTGCGATAATGGCACCGAAAAATGAGTGTGAACAAGATCAACGGAAAAATCCTAAAAATTATTCCGGGAGACTCCACATCTTACAAATCGGCTGACACTGTCACAGACACAGCGCAGACAGTTCTGTATCCTGCAGAATTTCTGAACTCTTTGGATATTCCGGGTGTGCCACCACACAATTTGACCCTCAAAGTCGGAGCACCGGCAATGCTTTTAAGAAAATTTGGAGACATCTTATTATTATTATTATTAAATTATCTTATATATAAATGTGAAAGTATGTATGTATGTATGTATGTATGTATGTATGTATGTATGTATGTATGTATGTATGCTCTTTATACAAATCTACAGTTTTAGACCGATCGCCGCCAGATTTTGCATATATACCAAACAGGTCCGGGATTGAACCGTAGGCTACTTTAAAAGTTCGTCAGAGCTGGGCAAATGCCCGAAATGGGCGAAAAACTGCCGGGCAACAATGGTTTTGGGGCCTCAACAATTACTTTCGGAACGTTTACTTTGGTTACCGTGGTTCCCAACAATGCGTTTCAGACGTGTATATGTCTTTGCAATGGTTTGTCACATCTTTAACGCTGCCATCATTACAGTTTATTCCTTTATAATGGTTTGGCTCTTTTCCAATACTCCCAGTAATTGAAGAAAACCCTGGAAGCGCCAGATATTTTTGCTTGCATGTATACAGGGTGTCCTGTAAGTGCTAATGTGGCCTTTATCTCACCAACCACCCATCGTTGAGGTATAGTTTCAATTTAAAAAATGCTTAAAAGGAGTTTGAATAATATTCGCTGCAGAAGCTGGACATCTGACGTCACTAACAACAGAGAACAACAACTACGACGATAAAACAGGGAATAAAAATGTTCTACGCCAGCTGATGAATTCAATGCTTGCCTCAAATCATCAGCACTCTACTTCACCAAACACCAACTCTGGCCATATCGCTACATTGCAATTTACTGCCATTAGTGAGATGGGTTGGAAGTGAAGGTGCTGTCTATCGGTGGTCGCCTCGAGTTTGTTAGGACATCAACACTCTGGCACGAAGCTAAAAAATTATCATTATCCACCGACATGCGAGTTCAACTGCAAAATGACTCAGCACTGCTATCATTTTCACATCAGTTGATAAAATTTGGCAATGGAAGAATTCCCGTAGACCCACTGGACTGACTGGACTGATAACGTTCCCAAATGGATTTTGCCAGTTATTATATATATAAACTCAGTTCAAGAACTTGCAGACAAAGTGTTCCCAAACATTCAACAGAATCACCGAAACCATGAGTGGCTTTGTGAGAGTGCGATTCTGGCACCGAAAAATGACAGTGTGAACAAGATCAACGAAAAAATCCTAAAAATTATTCCGGGAGACTCCACATCTTACAAATCGATTGACACTGTCACAGACACAGCGCAGACAGTTCTGTATCCTGCAGAATTTCTTAACTCTTTGGATATTCTGGGTGTGCCATCACACAATTTGACCCTCATATTCGGAGCATCTATAATGCTCTTAAGAAATTTGGAGACACCGAGCCTCTGCAATGGCAGCAGACTCTGCGTGAAGAAATTGCACAATTACATCATCGAAGCACCGATTCTAACTGGATGGGCCAAAGGAGAAGACGTCTTCATTCCACGTATGGGGCCATTCAAGTATTACGTCAGCATCGAGGGGGGGGGAGGGGGTTTTGGATTTTGCCTGTTGTTAAACTCAGTTCAAGAACTTGCAGACAAAGTCTTCCCAAACATTCAACAAAATCACCGAAACCATGAGTGGCTTTGTGAGAGAGCGATTGTGGCACCGAAAAATGACAGTGTGAACAAGATCAACGAGAAAATCCTAAAAATTATTCCGGGAGACTCCACATCTTACAAATCGGTTGACACTGTCACAGACACAGAGCAGACAGTTCTGTATCCTGCAGAATTTCTGAACTCTTTGGATATTCTGGGTGTGCCATCACACAATTTGACCCTCAAAGTCGGAGCACCTGTAATGCTTTTAAGAAATTTGGAGACACCGATACTCTGCTATGGCAACAGACTCTGCGTGAAGAAATTGCACAATTACATCATTGAAGCAACGATTCTAACTGGATGTTACAAAGAAAAAGAAGTCTTCATTCCACGTATCCCAATTATCACCGAAGAAATGCCATTCACTTTCAAGCGATTACAGTTCCCGATTCGTTTAGCTTTTGCCGTGACAATCAACAAAGTGCAAGGCCAGTTGTTAGCAGTGGCAGGTATCAACTTACTTGAGCCCTGTTTTTCACACCTTTTCGTCACCTGTTCGCGTGTTGGCAATAGCAAAAATTTGTACATCTACACACCAGATGGAAAAAGAAAAAATATTGTGTACCCACAAGCGATTGCCTGAAGATTTTAATTAAAATATTTAAATATAAAAGTAATTTTCTCTTACTTGATGCAGAAATTTTTTTGATTAAGAAGTAATTAATAAGCTATACATATATAAATTTTTTACGGGGCGGGCAACGTCGCCGGGTATCAGCTAGTCTTATATATAAATGTGAAAGTATGTATGTATGTATGTATGCTCTTTATACAAATCTACAGTTTTAGACCGATCGTCGCCAGATTTTGCATATATACCAAACAGGACCGGGATTGAGCCGTAGGCTACTTTAAAAGTTCGTCAGAGCTGGGCAAATGCCCGAAATGGGCAAAAAACTGTCGGGCAACAATGGTTTTGGGGCCTCAACAATCACTTTCGGAACGTTTACTTTGGTTACCGTGGTTTCCAACAATGCGTTTCAGAGGTGAATATATGCCTTTACAATGGTTTGTCACACCTTCAATTCTGTTATTATAACAGTTTATTCATTTATAACGGTTTGTCACATTTCCAATCCTCCCAGTAATTGAAGAAAACCCGGGAAGCGCCAGATATTTTTGCTTGCATGTATACAGGGTGTTCTGCAAGTGCTAATGTGGCCTTTATCTCATCAACCACCCATCGTTGAGGTATAGTTTCAATTTAGAAAGTGCTTAAAAGGAGTTTGAATAATATTTGCTGCAGAAGCTGGACATATGACGTCACTAACAACAGAGAACAACAACTACGACGATAAAACAGGGAATAAAAATGTTCAACGCCAGCTGATGAACTCAATGCTTACCTCAAATCATCAGCACTCTACTTCACCAAACACCAACTCTGGCCAAATCGCTACATTGCAATTTACTGCCATTAGTGAGATGGGTTGGAAGTGAAGGTGCTGTCTATCGGTGGTCGCCTCGAGTTTGTTAGCACATCAACACTCTGGCACGAAGCTAAAAAATTATCATTATCCACCAACATGCGAGTTCAACTGCAAAATGACTCAGCACTGCTATCATTTTCACATCAGTTGACCAACCAGTAGACCCAAGCACTGGACCAATTACGTTCCCAAATGGATTTTGCCAGTTGTTAAACTCAGTTCAAGAACTTGCAGACAAAGTCTTCTCAAACATTCAACAAAATGACCAAAATCATGAGTGGCTTTCTGAGAGCGATTCTGGCACCGAAAAATGATAGTGTGAACAAGATCACAGACATTTAGTTCTATATCCTGCAGAATTTCTGAACTCCTTTGGATATTCCGGGTGTGCCACCACACAACTTGACCCTCAAAGCCGGAGCACCTATAATGATTTTAATAAATTTGGAGATACCGATACAATGGCAACAGACTCTGCGTGAAGAAATTGCACACTTACATCATTGAAGCAACGATTCTAACTGGATGTGCTGGAGGAGAAGACGTCTTCATTCCACGTACCCCAATTATCACTGAAGAAATGCCATTCACTTTCAAGCAATTACAGTTCCCGATTCGTTTAGCTTTTGCCGTGACGATAAACAAAGCGCAAGGCCAGTCGTTAGCAGTGGCAGGTATCAACCTACTTGAGCCCTGTTTTTCACACGGACAGCTTTTCGTCGCCTGTTCGCGTGTTGGTAATCCCAAAAATTTGTACATCTACACACCAGATGGACAAACAAAAATATTGTGTATCCACAAGCGATTGCCTGAAGTTTTTAATTAAAATATTTAAAAATGAAAGTAATTTTTTTTTACTTAATGCAGAAATATTTTGATTAAGAAATAATTAATAAGCTATATATATGTAAATTTTTTACAGGGCGGGCAACGTCGTCGGGTATCAGCTAGTCTTATATATAAATGTGAAAGTATGTATGCATGTATGTATGTATGCTCTTTATACAAATCTACAGTTTTAGACCGATCGTCGCCAGATTTTGCATATATACCAAACAGGTCCGGGATTGAACCGTAGGCTACTTTAAAAGTTCGTCAGAGCTGGGCAAATGCCCGAAATGGGCAAAAAACTGTCGGGCAACAATGGTTTTGGGGCCTCAACAATCACTTTCGGAACGTTTACTTTGGTTACCGTGGTTTCCAACAATGCGTTTCAGAGGTGAATATATGCCTTTACAATGGTTTGTCACACCTTTAATTCTGTTATTATAACAGTTTATTGATTTATAACGGTTTGTCACATTTCCAATCCTCCCATTAATTGCAGAAAACCCGGGAAGCGCCGGGTATTTCTGCTAACCTATATACAGGGTATGCTGTAAGTGCTAATCCACCCATCGTATAGGTATAGTTTCAATTTAAAAAATGCTTAAAAGGCGGTTGAATAATATTCGCTGCACAAGCATTTAACCGAAGAAATGCCATTCACTTTCAAGTGATTACAGTTCCCGATTCGTTTAGCTTTTGCCATGACAATCAACAGAGCGCAAGGCCAGTTGTTAGTAGTGGCAGGTATCAACCTGCTTGAGCCCTGTTTTTCACACGGACACCTTTTCGTCACCTGTTCGCGTGTTGGTAATAGCAAAAATTTGTACATCTATACACCAGATGGAAAAAGAAAAAATATTGTGTATTCACAAGCGATTGCCTGAAGATTTTAATTAAAATATTTAAAAATAAAAGTAATTTTTTCTTACTTGATGCAGAAATTTTTTTGATTAAGAAATGCGTATATAAATAATATATAAGCTATACGTATATAAATTTTTTACGGGGCGGGCATCGGCGCCGGGTATCAGCTATGTTTCTCAACCACCGCCCATTGTATAGGTATAGTTTCAATTTAAGAAATGCTGAAAAGGCGTTCGAATAATATTCGCCGCAAGCTGGACACATGACGTCACCAACAACAGAGAACAACAACTACGACGACAAAACTGAGAATAAAAATACTGAAGTGAAGGAAACAACTCTGAACATCACAGACGCTCGCTCATTCTGATCACAATATTCTTCCACTGTGTAAGATGAGTCCTAAAAAGCGAGCAGCAATCGGAAAAATTTCGACTGAAGCGAAACGGTCGCGATTGGTAAGGAAAAATGAGTCTTCAGAGCGGACTAAACAAAGACAATATGCTAATCGAACTAGGGCCTCCATTTCCAGGACAAGTGAGACTCCAGAACACACTGAAAAGCGTCTATCTGCTAATCGAACTAGAGCCTCCATTTCCAGGACAAGTGAGACTCCAGAACACACTGAAAAGCGTCTATCTGCTAATCGAAATAGGGCCTTCACTTATAGAGAGCATGCTTTTCAAGATCTGAAAAAAGCTGCATTTGCATACAATGCTGAACTTGATTATCACGAACATCCAGCAGTCTTGATTGGCCAAATGGAGAAGGTCTGTGTCCATTGCCAAGCTTATAAATGGGATGTTGAGGCGCCTGGGATGTGCTGCTCAAATGGAAAAGTCAAGCTGCCATTAATCAATCAACCACCTGAACCACTTCGTACTTTGATGGCTGGAACCACACCAGATTCCAAGCACTTTCTGCAAAACATCAGAAAGTACAACTCCTGCTTCCAAATGACCTCTTTCGGAGCAACAAAAGAAATTGGCGAGCCTGGATTCATGCCTACATTCAAAGTACAGGGACAAATTTACCATCTTTCAGGGTCACTGCTCCCAGGAACGAATGAAGAGCCGAAATTTTTGCAGATTTTCTTCATGGGAGACCAAAATGCAGAAGCTCGACAACGATGCTCCAATATTCCAACCACCACACAGCATATCGTCCGGGCGCTACAACAATTCCTCCACGAACACAATTCCCACGGGAATTTGTTCAAGACTGCTCTGGAGCGTATGCCAAGAGATGATTACCAAATAATTATCAGAGCAGATAAGACTCCAGTAGGTGCCCATCCACGGACATTCAATGCACCAACAATTGATGAGGTGGCGATTGTTATTGTGGGGAATGAATTTGAAAGCCACGATATTGTTCTACAGAAAAGAAATAACAGGCTACAGAGAGTAACGGAGACTCATAGATCGTACGATGCTCTCCAATACCCGATCATCTTTTGGCAAGGCAATGACGGTTATAACTTTGGAATTACTCAGATCAATCCAACTACAGGCGACACGCTACCGGGAAAGAAGGTATCTGCCATGGACTTTTATGCATTCAGATTGATGAGAAGGGTAGGAGATGAAAATCATTTATTAAAATCCCGGCAGCTCCTCCATCAGTTTGTAGTAGATATGTACGCCAAAATCGAAAGTGAACGGCTACTCTACATCCGAACAAACCAAGAGAAACTGAGAGTAGATGACTACATTCATCTTAGAGATGCTATGGCCAATGACGCGAATCCAAATGAATTTGGGAGAATGGTGATTTTGCCAGCAACCTTTACTGGCGGTCCAAGACACATGCATGAGTACACCCAGGATGCAATGACTTACGTCAGGAGTTATGGTCGCCCTGACCTGTTCATCACCTTCACATGCAATCCACTTTGGTCTGAAATACAAGAGGCTCTTCTGCCTGCTCAGAAAGCTACAGATCGACATGACCTGATTGCCAGAGTGTTCAAGAGAAAATTAACAAAACTGATGAACGTCGTGAAGAAGTGCCATATTTTCGGAGAAACGAGATGCTGGATGTATTCAATCGAATGGCAAAAAAGAGGTCTCCCACATGCCCACATCCTCATCTGGCTGCGAGAAAAAATCCGGCCAACTGATATCGACAACGTCATCTCTGCCGAATTGCCTAATCCAGATCAAGATCCATTGTTGTTTCAGATCATCACCAAAAATATGATTCGCGGACCCTGTGGAGCGCTAAACACGAACGCTCCTTGCATGATGAATGGTCAATGCTCCAAGAAATATCCACGCACAATGCTACAAGAAACACAGACTGGCCAAGATGGCTATCCTCTGTACAGGAGACGAAAGCCCGAAGATGGCGGATTCACCACAACATTGAAAATACGCCATGTAGACGTTAACGTTGACAATAGGTGGGTAGTTCCATATTCCCCAACATTGTCAAAAATGTTCCAGGCGCACATTAATGTAGAGTCTTGCCAGTCTGTAAAAGCCATCAAGTATATTTGCAAGTATGTTAACAAAGGAAGTGACCAAGCAATTTTTGGATTGGGCCAACAAACGAACGATGAGATTTCAACATTTCAATTGGGAAGATACATTTGCAGCAACGAAGCAATTTGGCGAATCCTCAGCTTCCAAATTCACGAACGCTACCCATCGGTTCAACATCTGAGTGTTCACCTTGAAAATGGCCAGAGGGTGTATTACAATCCAGAAAACCTCCAAGCAAACAACTTGCAACAGCCACCAAAGATAACACTGACCGAATTCTTTGAATTATGTAAGACCGACGTATTTGCCAGAACACTTTTCTACTGTGATCTTCCCCGGTTCTACACATGGAATACATCAAGCAAAAAATGGCAGCGACGCAAACAAGGAACTGATGTTGCAGGACATCCTGGGGTTAAATCATCAGAAACACTTGGCCGCATTTATATTGTTCATCCGTCAAGTGGCGAATGCTTCTTTCTGCGTATGCTGCTTCACATCATCAAAGGACCAACAACATTCGATGATTTGAAAACATTTAATGGTCAAGTTTGTGCAACCATGCAAGAAGCATGCCAAAAGCGAGGATTGCTCGAAAACGATGACCACTGGGATTTGGCAATGACTGAAGCTAAAATCACTCAATCTGCCATTCGTCTAAGACATCTTTTTGGCATTCTTTTATCTACCCAATCTGTGTCAAATCCACTTCAATTGTGGGAAAAATACAAAGATGATCTCAGTGAAGGCATTCTTATGAGAATCAGACGGAAAAATCCAAATTTAGAAATTGAATTTTCCCCAGACATGTACAATCGAGCTCTCATCCATTTAGAAGACCTTTGTTTGTCAATGGCTGGAAAAGACCTCAGACAGTGCTCTTTGCTTCTTTCACCGCAACGAACTAACACCAACAATCTCACTCATGAAATTATGCGGGAGAGAAATTACGATGTTAATGAATTACAGTCATATATTGCAGCGAAAGAACCACTTTTAACTTTCGACCAAAGACAAGCCTACAATCAAATTCAGCAAACGATTAACGATGGAAATGGCGGCATCTATTTCCTCGATGCTCCTGGTGGCACTGGCAAAACGTTCCTTATCAATTTACTTTTGGCAAAGGTGAGACAACAAAAGAAAATTGCAGTAGCAGTGGCCTCTTCTGGCATAGCCGCAACACTACTAAATGGAGGTCGGACGGCACATACCGCCTTCAAATTACCACTGGACTTTAACCATAACGAATCTCCAGTTTGCAACATTTCCAAGGGAACAGGCCCAGCAAAAGTGTTGCAAGAGTGCAGCCTCATAGTTTGGGATGAGTGTACAATGTCTCACAAACGGGCCCTGCAATCTGTCAACATGTCACTTAAAGATCTGCGAGGAAATCAGCGGCTCATGGGAAAAGTGGTTGTTTTGTTGGCTGGAGATTTTCGTCAGACTCTGCCTGTAGTTCCGCGTTCCACGCCAGCTGATGAATTTAATGCTTGCCTCAAATCATCAACACTCTGGCACGAAGTTAAAAAATTATCATTATCCACCAACATGCGAGTTCAACTGCAAAATGACTCAGCACTGCGATAATTTTCACATCAGTTGATCAAACTTGGCAATGGAAGAATTCCCGTAGACCCAAGCACCGGACTGATTACGTTCCCAAATGGATTTTGCCAGTTGTTAAATTCAGTTCAAGAACTTGCAGACAAAGTTTTCCCAAACATTGAACAAAATCACCGAAACCATGAGTGGCTTGACGAAAAAATCCTAAAAATTATTCCAGGAGACTCCAAATCTTATAAATCGGTTGACACTGTCACAGACACAACGCAGACAGTTCTGTATCCTGCAGAATTTCTGAACTCTTTGGATATTCCGGGTGTGCCACCACACAACTTGACCCTCAAAGTCGGAGCACCTATAATGCTTTTAAGAAATTTGGAGACACCGAGACTCTGCAATGGTACCAGACTCTGCGTGAAGAAATTGCACAATTACATCATCGAAGCAACAATTTTAACTGGATGTGCCAAAGGAGAAGACGTCTTCATTCCACGTATCCCAATTGTCACTGAAGAAATTCCATTCACTTTCAAGCGATTGCAGTTCCCGGTTCGTTTAGCTTTTGCCATGACAATCAACAAAGCGCAAGGCCAGTCGTTAGCAGTGGCAGGTATCAACCTACTTGAGCCCTGTTTTTCACACGGACAGCTTTACGTCGCCTGTTCGCGTGTTGGTAATCCCAAAAATTTGTACATCTTCACACCAGATGGACAAACAAAAAATATTGTGTATCCACAAGCGATTGCTTGAAGTCTTTAATTAAAATATTTAAAAATAAAAGTAATTTTTTCTTACTTGATGCAGAAATTTTTTGATTAAAAGAAATAATTAATAAGCTATACATATATATAAATTTTTTACGGGGCGGGCAACGTCGCCGGGTATCAGCTAGTCTATCTATATATATAAAATTGATTTTCTGTCTGTCTGTCTGTATGTGTGTGTATGTTCTCTATACAAATCTACAATTTTAGATCGATCGTCACCAAATTTTGCATATATACCAAATGCGACCCAACTTGAACGATAGGCTACTTTAAAATTTCGTCAGAGCAGGGCCAGTGCCCCAAATGGGCAAAAAACCATCTGGCAACAATGGTTTTTGGGCCTCAACAATCACTTTCCGAACGTTTACTTTGGTTACCGTGGCTCCCTAGCAATACGTTTCACACGTGTATATGCCTTTACAATGGTTTGTCACTTCTTCAATCCTCCCAGTAATGAGACTTTTTGAATAGATGTTATAATCATTATATCAGCATCACTTTGAGGGTCAGGCAAAGGATGATCCCCATAGAAATCAGTGTTAAAATTGCCGATTTCACTGTAGAAATGCGGAAATTTCACCACATCATTAATTTTAAAAATTTTATTGAATTCTAGATTTTTGAAATATTGAGTTCGCTTAGAGATATACGAAGCCCAGGAGATAAAATAGGAAGTAATTAGCCCTGGACCTACCTTTGCGTTGGATATCCATGCAATAACATTGATTATAACTTTTTATTTACATCTTCTCAAGCATGAAAATTAATGTCTCCGCGTATTATCTTTTAATATTCAACTGCATAAATTTATATAGTTTAGGATGTTTTAAAATTAATTATGGGCCCATAAAGTACATCGAAGAAATTCCACAGCTTTAACCAAGCATTTTTGGAAGCTAAAACAGGCAGATGGGTAACTTGACGTTCAAAAGGGGGGGGGGGGAGGAATCGAAATATTTAGCGCCCTTAAAAAAGGAAAAAAAACATATTCATTTCTACGTTTCTTTAAATCTAGATTTGTTTCTTTCATGAGTCGCGCTGGAAGTCGCCATGGTTAACTTAGACACGGTTTGCATGTCCCTCAAAGAAAGAGGGAAGCATCACGTGATCCAAAAATGCCTCATTGAAGAAAACCCAGGCAGCGTCGGCAGGGGCGTAGCCAGAAATTTCGTTCGGGGGGAGGGGGGACCACTTTCATTTCGGGGGGGGGACCAAAGTGACAGAACAATGGATTTGGCCATCTTTTTCCCTTTTTTCGGTCATTTTCTCACATTTCGGGGGGGGACCAGACCCCCAAGCCCCCCCCCCCTGGCTACGCCCTTGAGCGTCGGGTATTATAGCTAGTATATCATATAACGCGTTAAAATTCTACGAAAATTTCTAATAAAATTTAAGAAAAATTTTATTAAATCAAGTATCACAAATATGTTTGTGCTCATTTTTAGGAGAAAACTGGAAAATTGTTAAATTAATATATTTATTCTGAATCCAAAGACAAAATGCATTTATTAAAAATAGAAGAAACGCTCTCTTCATCCCTTACTTTTTAAAATCGTGATTCCCCGCATTATGTTGCTTACATGTTGTTAGATTGCGTAGCATAAAAAAAAAGATTTTCCTACCTTTTTTATTCATACGTTGCGTTGCAGCGAAATATTCTGGCGAAGTAACAGCCCTGGGTTCATATGTTTGGGACCAGAGGAATAGTTCGTAGGAGAGAACATAGGGGGCCCGAGGCCTCCACAAGACGATCAAAAACCAAAAATATTTCCAAATATTCAGTAAAAAATTAAAATATCGAAAGAAAATACTTTTGTACCGTATGTTATCTTTATTAATTTCTCTTAATTTAAAATGCTTTTTGAAGGTTAGCAGCTCAAAATTTCTCTGGGAGAGATTCCCTGTGCTACCCGAACCCAATGTGCCTCCACCTCCCCCCCCCCCCCAAGGTCGATCTCGCGTACGCCAATGCTCGTAACCAAGGCGCAGGGTATTATAATGTGGTAGGTCTTCTCATGGTGCGACATGGTAACGCAAAATCTACCGCAAGTCATTTCACCGCCTGTTCATTGTTTGGCGCAGCATAACCTTGATGGTCTTTGCAAACTCCAATTCAATCCGAAGGTCATGCACCATCGCATGATACTACATATCGCAGCAAATCCGTCGAAAAATCAACAAATCGTTCTCCAAAAATACCCTCTACCGCCTTTGCTATTGCGATTCGACAGCACATTCTATGATCAAAAATACTTGTTTAGGTGTGTTATATCATCTCTTAAAGTTTGTCCCATGAATTTAGAATCTCTCTGTATTTTACAAGTGAGAAAAACATCAATTGAGTAGAACCTCTTATGTCACCTATCAAATAAAATTGTTACAATTCTTCGATTGAAATTAGTAACCGGATTTAACCCATATAAAAAAATTTTGCCATATAAAAAAAAGCAATGCGATATGATATTAACTAATATTTTATAAGCAATAATATATATTAATTAAATATAAAGTTTGCCTCGAAATTTTATCAGTTGTTATTTGTGCGTAGTAAAATATTATTAAAATATTAAAATATTGCAAAGTGTAGCTAACGTAGGGGCTTTCCATGATTACAATCAAAAACAATATGAAAACCAAGGACTGCTACAGTTTGCGAGTTTTATTGACGTTATTTTACCGCTGACAAATAACAACTGTTAAAATTTCGAAGCAAACTTGATAATTTAACTAATATTATTACTCTTATAAAATATTAACTAATATCATGCCATATTGGTTTTTTTTTTTCGCGGCACATTAATCAAAATCCGGTTGCTAATTTCAATCGAAAAATTGTAACAGTTTTATTTGATTTATTTGATAGGTGGCGGAAGGGGAGTCCTAGTTCATTGATGCGTTTCTCACATTTAAGTACTATAATATTGCACTGTATAATTATTTTCAATATTTTTTTCTGCAAGGCATATTTTTGGTCATCAAATTTTAATTTTAACCATTTATTGGTTTAGTCAAAAGTGCCTAAGAAAGGCGCCATTTTTTCATGGTGAATAAGTTTACAAAATATGGCCATTTAGAGTCTGAGAATGTTTCCATGTACACAGGGTTTTTTGCTGCGCAGAAAACATTTCCCTATATTGTACAAGGCAGTATGTTATTTTATCATTCCGCACAGATATCAAAATTCTGTGAGCAAGGAAACATGTTTGTATAGGTGTAATAAAATGCAATGTGCCCCACTATTTGAAAAAAATAATAATTAAAGGGTACATTTCATGTAATAACATTTTTCCTTTTTATTGCGAACATCTCGGTGCTCATCATTTCCTCCCCCCCCCCATCCTGGAGCTGAGCAGCCCCTCCCCCCCGTCTGAGATCTTTGGTGGGGCCTCCTCTATAGTGAATTTATAGTGTAAAAAAAAGAGTAAAACAATGAGGTTTATCTCGAGCCTCCGAGCTAGAGCCATGCCAGCCCTGCCCTTGTGGAGATCATAGTGCTCACTAAAACCATTGAGGATAGATGCAGGGCCGTATTTATATGAATGTTTTTGCTGCCTGTGGGCTATACAAATTTTGCCGCCCCCTCACATTTCAGACGAACTTTTTTACCCCCTACCCCTTCCACCCCTCCCATGCCATTACTAATAAATCGTAAACAAACAAAAGACAAAAATGTGGTACTGTATATAGTTGCTCCTATAAATTTCACTTCTCTGTCCTGTATTCTTATTCTATTTCGATCCTAATGATTGTCATATAATGGGGAGGGGGGACTGCTCACCCTTCTGCTGTAGGCGTCTATACATCGATGAAAAACATCGATAAATTTAATTCTAATGTATGGTGCATACATTCGCATATGAAAGTTTCTCGGCACTAATCAATGGTGCCGAGATACTTTGTGCGTACTTGGTTATAGTCTAGCAAAAAAAAAAAAAAATAGCATTACATAATATCTTCAACCGCGCGTCCTAAAATGTATTTTGAAATAATGAAATAATTTTTCAAAATTTTTTCGTGGACCGATTAAACTTCTAGACTGGACCCGCCAGTGGTTTGTGCACTCGTGTGATTTGAATGCTTACATTTCTTGAATGTACAGAGTGTCCCACAATCGCCTGATGGTTTTCAAAATGGGAATAGTAAGAAAACGGTGACAGATATTAAAGTCATTGTTGCAGAATGTAAATGTGCTTAGTTAGGAATTTAAGCTACATCATTCACGTTTCAAGGGATTGTATAGTTATTAAAATTTAAAAAAAATTAACTTTATATATGGACAACCTGTGCCCCAAAAATGAATTGAAAAGTTGTTGCCCTGTCTCATCTGATGCCAACGAATAAATTTCCACGTTTCTAAGTGTAATATTCACAGAGATATCTAAATACAAAATCGGAGAGAAGTTGGGAAAGAAGCGTTGTCTGTTAGTTTTTGCTGCTTTCCCCCTCCTCCTCCCCCATTTCCCTCCGATTTTTAAATTCAAATATCTCAGTGAATACTTGGAAAAAAGGAAATTATTAATTAAACTGCTTTTGTTTTTTTCCTATTCTATTGAAAGCTACATAATAAAAAAAATATAATATTAATACAAAGATTATGTAAAAAATTCTTTGAAAAGTGAATTTAGTACTCAACAGGTTAGAGTAATACATATTTTATAGATTTTCCCGTTATACCGAAATCAATTTTTGTGAAAAAATTTTACATGATAGTCAAAAATGAGCCACGTTTAAAATCAGTGACCAAAAATGCATCGCGAAACTTCATGGTTTCCAAAACTTGGTATGTTCATCAGCTTCCAGACTATTTTCCAAAATTTCAATTCCACAGGTTTGAATAATCCAATCTATTATATTAAATTGATTCTAAATACGAATTAATATGGGATTTACTGAGTGGCAATTAATTTTTTTATTACAATTAAAAACGAAATGAGCAATAACTAATATATATTTTATTGTGGTCTTTTGTTTCTTTATTTCATTACGTATATTTTTTTTATAGCGGTACATGTAGTTTAATACAGTACCGCATTTCTTGGAATAATCACCACATGAATGTATGCTTCGCTGTATCGGAAAAAACCATTAATATATGAAGGACATTTTATATTTATGAACTTAACATAAGGCTCGCACACCGCACATTTCTGATATAAAATTTATTAAATGCTCTTATTTTTAATTTCGTGAGTTCTGCTTAGCTCCACGTCTCTCTTTTTTTTCAGGAAAACGTCACATGAAGAGAGCTGTCCTTAGGACGAAATCGCGTGACTCAGCCTACCATTCGGTACCATGGGCGGAGATATGGGGGGGGGGGGGGCGCGGGGCATTGCCTCCAAGCGTCAAAGGTGGAGTCGACTGATCTAATGTATATATGCATATATGAATTAACACATCATCCCATTGTGCCCCCCAGATATAATGACTGTGCCCCCCAGACTTCCAAGTGTTCTGTACCATTATTTCTTTATATTCCAATTAGTAATTGCAAACTGATGTTTTTCTGGATTGACCAGCTTCATCCCATTTCGGTTCCCAAATAAGTTTAAAAAAATCGTATTATAATCGAATTCAACCATAAACGAATTCGTTTATACCATATCCACTTAACGCTGTTTCTATACCCCAGATGATCAACCATAGCCCAACGACTCTCATAAAAAAGCCCCGACCGGCGCTAATAAAGCACATCTTTGCTCCATAAGATTCTTTCTCATATGGCAGGCATCGTTAAAATTAGAGGATCCCCCCCCCCCCCCCCCCTCGTATTCAGAAAATCTGCGTTGTAGGTTCTGTCTTTACTTTCACAGAGAGCCGAAATTGAGCTATTGAAATGTTCTTTGTGGTCAGCTGGGAAGCGCGGTGAATAACACTGTAAATAGGAAGGTTAGACAATCATATATTTTTACTTCAACGGCAGTCTGTGTGGAAAAAATGCAAAAAATAAATAAAAATAAACAATATGATTTAATAATTCTTTTTTTAATTATTAAATCATAATTAAAATATTATTTAATTTAATATATTATTTACGATAGAAATGACACATGGCACTTCCACACGTTTACGAAACGTTAATTAAAAAAATATATGTATTTTTCTCTCTCCCCTCTTTTTCTGTACTCCAAAATTTGCCGCCCTGGGCTACAGATCGTTTAGCCCTCCTGTAAATACACTTCTGCATAGATGCTTGATTTCATACTCAGGAGATATTCACCGACAACTGAGATGAACAGCCTGTGATTCAATGATTAGCATCATAATTATTTCAGTTAAAGCCATATGTCAGAGTTCTTGTGCGGGTGCTTTTCTTCTGGTGATGGTCATAATCAAAGCTTTCGATCCACCCGGCTGACTCTTTTTGTGGGAGCCATGCGAGAACCTCAGTCCTGCATAGAATAGTAGCTTCCACGAAAAGATCTTGCAAATGATTTATGACAATAAATATGTAAATTCACAGGTGCTGCCTAGGCCCCTCTTTCAAATACAAATACAAAGCTGCAACAGGCAAAATGCCCAACGAGGTGGCTGAGAAAGAGATGTCCATAACAAATATGGATTACTAAAATATAGCAACCCAATTAAAAATACAATTTTTAATTGGCTGCCCTTACTTTATTTTGCCTTTTGTCTATGATTTTGTTGGGAGAAACACTCTCTAGGGACACGCTTTTTTCTTTAGATTAAATATACAAAAACTTGAGTTCTGCAGAACAGCCTCACTATACAAATACAAATACAAATACCTCGCCACAACAGGCAAATTGCCCAACGAGGTGGCTGACTTAAGAACATCATGGATCCCCGAGCCATTTTTTTGGGAGGCCCTACCTACTACTGCTACACCACACATGCACCCCCCCCCCCTCCGCGGAACCCCCAACGAATCGGTACATGCGGGAATGTGCGTGTACGTGTAGTGAAACCTGACGTGAAGTTTTTTTTGTTTCTCTGTAATGCTTGTTATGTGTAGTGCTGCCATCTGCCACCAGTTTTTCTAACTATGAGTGAAGTGTTATGATTGAATGATTTATCGTTGTAGGACTGTTGCTCTCTTTGGCGAGACTTTTCGACCTTTTGACCTGAGATCATCAAGGTCAAGGGCGTCGGAAGTGTTTCGAATCAGTGGGTGCCCGTCTTGAGATTCATGTAGGAAATTTAGATTTTTGAATCAATTCTGGGGGTGATCGGACCCGTTCTACAAACTTCCGTGGGTGCTCGAGCACCCACAGCACCCCCGGCTCCGACGCCACTGATCAAGGTTTCCATGAACCAGCCTTATAACTATCAAGGGTTCCACTAGAAAGTTTACCCTGATATAAAGAACAGATATAGGTATACAGAAATGACCAGTTGGAACATTCCGGAGCCAAACAGCACGACACTAGAGATTCTTCTATTATGGTTTTGGCTGAAAGAGCCATTTGTCAGGAGCAGTGCCGTCTTAACGCATGGGCCCGCCCGGGCACGGCTCGGGGGACTCACAAAAATGAGATCCGGTTGAAATTTTCTAGAATTCACCAGGTAGGGCCTCCGAGAAACCACTTTGCCCGAGGGCCCATGATACTCTTAAAACGGCCCTGGTCAGGAGATGAACAAGGACTTCAAATTTGTGCTGGAAACTAGGCTAGAGAAAAGAAAGTCATTTTCGGAAAAATGTTGATAAAGAGTGAAAAGATCTTTAACAAAAAAAGAGAAAGAACCTAATTTTTTTCTCAAACCAGATTCTTTTGAGGTAGGTGACACTTTTTGGAAGTGCAAGAAAGGAAATGTGTTGAGATGAATTAAGCATTTGTGGTGTGTGTGTGTGTGTCCCAGAAACACCCAATGCAGACAGATTCAGTGGTGCGAGGAAGAAGCAGAAAAAAGAAATGAATCTGACCACACTAGGAGTTAAAACACTCGGCCATACCACGCGTTTCTGTGAAAAAGGACACGCTTCCATCTCTCTACTTAAAAATATGTAATCGTTCTTATAATTATATTTAATTAAAAAATGTTATAGTAGTCATTAATATTTAGAAAAATTCTGGCTTTAGTTATTCCGACTCCGACGAAACACAATACATTGTAAAGCAAAGAGTTGAATAGAGCATTTCAACACTGAAAAGTTTTACATTTACCTGCGCTTATTTATCCACGCGCACTTTTCCTTCAAAATTATTTCCATGTGTAAAAATTTCCGAGAATGATAATCGTCATAATAAATCTGTCATGAAAAATGCCGCTCCTGTAATCATGCCGCCCTAGGAGGCCACCTTGTCGTGGCCCCTGAATGGCATGCCCCTCCCCCGCGGGATAATTCTTCTCTTTATTTTCGCACTACAAATTCACTGCAAAGGGGCCCAGGAAAACCTGACGAAGGGGGTCCGGCAAAGATATTAGCCTGTAAGGACCCTGTTGCTGGATGTGCGGATCATGGCTTTTCCCTGCATCCCGTCCGCCAACAAAAATAATACAGGTCAAGCTCACGAATTCTCGGAAATTTCTCCAGGGTCCTTGGACTTCTGGCATGGTCCCCAAAAGGGTGGGGTTAAGAGGGCTCCAGCCCGAGGACCCAAGATGATTCTCATCATTCTTTGTTTTTTCACAGTATAAATAATTCACTGACAAAGCCCCTACCAAACAAAACCAGCTGCAGGATGTGTAGAACCCCCAAAGGTTGGAGGTGATAAGACTCCAGCCCGGGGGGGGGGGAACGGCTCTCATAATTTTTTTTCATATTAAATTTAAAGGAGCCTCCTCTCCGTAGAGGCATAGGGTCTTTGCCATGACCCACACATCCTGGAGCGGGGGGGGGGGGGCCTGGGATATTTAGCGGGTCTCAGACTTTTCACTGACCCCTCTAATGAGAATTTATGGCGCAAGAAAACAAAAAAAAAAAATGAGATTCGTTCCGGGGCTGGAGCCTTGTCAGCCCTCTTCCTTATGGAGGCCATGGTCTCTTGCTGCAGAATAAGGTGGCCAAGGCGGGCCCTAACCCAGTTTTTCGGCATGTAGTGAACGATTTGTAGGCTGACCATATTTCCTCGAGAAAAACACGAGTTTTGCCAATTGCTGCCAAAAATAATGCGAAAAGTGAGCAAAACTGCCAATTAGAACTGAAAACACTGGAATTTCCTTCAATGAAGAGCTGAGCTAATGAAAATCGGAGTATATTGAAAATTCACAGGCTGCCATTTGAGGGGGGAGGGGCGAGCTTTAAAAAATACAAATAGAAATAAACAAACAAGGTTAAATAAATGTATATCTACATTGAGTATATGTCCTTTGCCCCCCCCCCCCCCAACGGAAAAAGTTGGATTGGCGGGCCTGGCAATTCATAAAAAAATTTTAACATGACTAGAAAGTTGCGTTTAAAGAATTGAAAAAATGTTGCAAAGAACTGAAATTCGCGTAGGACTCGTTACAAGTGCGTGAAAAAAAACGGAACAATTTCATAGAAAGGAAAAGTCGGGATGGCCGAAATTACAGAAAAATACGAAATGTGTTCCGGGAAATAGGGGTCATATGGTCAATCTACAAGAAAATTCAATTATGAAGAAAAATTGCCATGGCGTTCCAAAAACGCTAAAAAAATGCCATTTCAAGAGAATTAAGATCTTCCGCAAATTTCGAAGAACAAGAACGTATTTCACGAAAAAAGTTACAAATTGCAAATAGTATATGAGATGAACATTAGTATTTATGAAAAAATGGGACTTTTCATGAAAATGGTAAGAGTAGTCAAAAACATATTAATAAAATTAATATGGCCCCCTCCATCATGTTTCTGAGCACACATATTTTTCGATCATACGGTTAATGAAAACCAACTAACAATTCATCGTAAGTAAGTTTTAAAGTCACATAGAAAAAAGTCGTAAGTTCCTGTCTGGCTGTTGCCAGCCCAAATACAACGAGAGCTTGCTTATTACGCCTCTTGTCGGTGGCTGCACTACGAAACCGTGCAAATGAAAACATGGCTGATGACTTGGGTCCTAGCAGCGATAATACAATAAACGCCTCTGTCGGCATAGATAATTTCGATGTGGACGACCAGTCATTCACGAGTGGTCCGCGAGTGGTCACCATCTACAAAACGGACACTGGTTTCGGTTTCAACGTCAGGGGTCAAGTGAGCGAGGGAGGTCCGCTGAAGAGCATCAACGGGGAGTTGTATGCCCCTCTACAACATGTCAGTGCCGTGCTGGAGGGAGGCGCTGCCGAAAGAGCTGGCATCCGCAAGGGAGATCGTATCCTGGAAGTGTAAGACCATCATAATAATAACAACAACAACAATTAATTTTATATCCTCTTTCACATACTTAATGGGAAATGTTTACACTCATAGCCATAAATGTTTTTCCCAGTGTAATTTTTTTTTCAATTTTTCCAAATGTTTTTGTATTCAGTGTATTAGTGATTACATTATTATACACTGTATATGTAATAAGTACATTATATAAGTACAATTTATAAGTACATTAATTATTATGTGTGTACACACTGTGATTATTTAGAATAATTTATTAGATCTTCAATGAGCAGAGAGAGAGAGAGAAAGAGAGACAGTGTGTGATTATGGAATGGCGAGGCATTTTACTTCATAGGGAGTTGGTCATTCAATTTATTTCTAGGTAATTATGACTATATAGGAGGGAACAGCATTAAAAGCACTCACAAAATGTATGAACCAACCACACTTGCTTTGGTGTTAGTTTCACTAATTGTGTCTATATATGCTAACAGCTGTGATTTAGGGATAAAATGATCAGCAGTCGTAATCATTTCCCTCCTGTTTGCCTTGCTTGGAAAATGGCCGAAAACGAATCGTGCTTGTTATTTTATAAATAACAGCTATTGATGAAGTTGATAAGTTGTTTGTACAAAGTACGAAAGATTGAATACTAAGCGGAGATGAGAAAATAAAGTAAAGAAAATTCACATGCGTCTCTGCTGGGAATCAAACCACCAACACCTCACAGACCGGGAACGACCTATTAGCTGAGTTATTACTCAACTGTATATGTACCTCATGCTCATTCCTCTTTGGAATTTTTAACGAATTGGTACATTCCGGAATGTGTGCTGTGAGTGCATGTGTGGCCCTAACATATTTATGTTGTCAGAATTGTTTTATATATTGTTGCAATATTCATATTGTCAGAGAAATATTTGCAAGGTTCACGTGTGGTTTAGTGGTTGTAGCTGTTGAGAAGAATCACTACTTGCGCTAATGGTTTTAGGAACTTGTTGGAATGGTACCGTTTCAGTTTATTTCTAAGTTTAGAATGTTGGTTGACCTTTAACTGGCATTTTGAGAATATTCTGTGTAACTCATGGCTGGACAAATCCCAGGTGCCTGGCTAAAAAAATTGGTATTGGTGTCCAATATTTTCTTCGTGAAGCCTAGTTACCGAATTACATTATTGTGGGAGCAGCAAGAGATGTTTAGACTTTATAGCACAGCATATCTGCCGACACGAAAGAGGGCACAATGCCTTGAAAAATTGAAAGATTATTTTGGACCCTTTTCTTCGGATAAAAATTTTTTTTGGCACCTAAAAAATTGTTGTGGCTCCTAGATGTTTTTGCGATTTGTCCATCCTGGCGTAACTGGCATCATTGTGCCATTTTGGGATGCGTGACTTGTAATGTTTTGTAAATAACATTACCGAAAGTTAAAGAAACTTAAGGGACTGTTCGAGCTGGACCCGATTTTTACATGGGCCCCTCTAATTCAAGGCTTACATTTAAACTAAATATATTTATTGAAAAACTAGACATTTTTTCCCTCAAGTTTTGGCCTTCTGGCATCTGCTTTGCCCTGCCTAGGAACCCCTCTAGTCAAAATTGGGCCATGTGTTCAAGTTTACCTTGAATTTGTATCATGAATTACCGATAAGTATAATAGTGTATTTCACTATATAAGTAAAATACTAAAAGCTCAAAAAACTATTTATTTTTTTTATTTTCTAAACTATAAATTTTATTAATATTGTAATTTTAATTCATATTTGAATAAATTTTATATATACAAATACAATTTAAAATTAGGATTTTTCATGTTTTCACAAGCAAAAAAGTGCTTATATCAGTGCTTGACAAATCTAAAACACGTGTAGACGCCAACCTAATTTCTTAGGGGGTCAGGCATGGTATTTTGTTCTTGAAAAACTGTCTTAAATGTTTTCTTTTACTTTTCCCATGTTAAAAGATGTAGCATAGAAGTCAGAAAATTTTGTGTTGTTCTTAGACTCCAATTTAGAAGTTTACCCCAACTTAGGTACTATGTTTAGAAAATTTTGAGCTCAATTACCAATTTTCTTGTAGTCATGGTGACCCGACGCCTGGGATTTGTCCAGCCCTGGGGTACATGAAGTCAGAAACACAGTTGTTGCAAACAACACCGCAACATATTGAGCACACAGATCTTTGGTATAATTCACTAAGAGCACTGTTCTTGTGCTCAACCTCAGATATCCAGTGTTACATAATTAATTTGAAATTGTTATTGAAATAACTGACACAATTCTGGTCTGAATACTTTGGCTGTTTGTCAGACAAATAATGCTTTACGCAAGTAGTGTGGTTTTGCCAGTCCTATACTACAATTAAAATGGTGATTATTTTATTCAATTTCAGAAATGGAATTAATGTTGAAGGAGCAACTCATAAGCAAGTCGTTGATCTAATAAAATCTGGTGGAGACAAATTAACATTAACAATTATATCTGTGACACCACAGGTAAGTTTATTTCATGTTTAAAGCCTTTATTTAAATTTAATGACATATTAACAATACCAAGTTATCTCACAATATAAACAGTGAGTGATGGCCTAGGTCTATAAAGCATTTGCAGATTTTTGCCTATTGCACCAAAGGGTGTTCAGAGACATAGGCGTTGGAAACTAGAAATATCTCGCTATAAACCTTGTGAGAGGACTGAGTCTCGTCTCTCCTTCCATGTATATATCTTTAATAAGAATCTTACCTGACAAACACAGAGGTGCAACCTCAACTTTTTGGAACATGGGTTGGTCAAAATGACAGCCTATCATGTTGCACTATGGCAACAAGTTCCACACTAGCCTTATTTACATGTTAAATAAAAAAAGCTGTTGAGGAACCGGTATCGAGTATTTTTGCTAAATCCTGTTTACATGGCCTTTAATTTCTGCCGGTATTTCCTTTTTCCGAAAGTCCTCACTGGTCACATGAGTTGAACAGAAATTGTTGGCTCAAGATGGCTGATGGAAGCAACTGATGGTTATTTTTCCAGTGCAAATTGTGGGAGAAGAGGTAGGTGTGAGCCACCAATCCTCCCAAAAAAATGTTTTTTTTGTCAGATCTGTCTTCTGACTTGTTAGCAGGAAGTTGTCATGTAGGTTATATTTGCCAAAACAACCCTTCAATCTTGCACATATAAACGGGACTGAGTAATGCACCGGTTAATGTCTTTTTTAAAAGTTTGTCTTAAAATCGGTTATTTTTTTTATGAAGATAGCCAGAAACTATTATGGTAGTCACAAGGGGTTTAGACAAAGAATTTCTCATTGACCATAATAAATGGTGAAGAAATTTTCAGCCAGGAAAATTAACAGCCTGCTAGAAGATACCGGTCCAGAAAGAAGACGCTGACTCAGAGGGATAAGGTGACAAAGCCAGTTAACAGTGCAGAACACAATTTAAATGGAGAGAGCTAAATTTAAGCAGGCATCTTTTAAAGGGGGAAAATTAATATCCCGATACGTTAGTGGTATCACTAAAGAACATTGACCCTACACACATCTTCAAGTTTGGATTTTAACATGTGCACTATTTTTAACTAGGGGATTATCTGAGGGGAATCTGGACTCATTACTTATGGTTAATCTATGTTCCACCATATATAGATATGGGGGAAAAATTTTAGGTTAGCTCTTTTTTTTGTTTTTGTTTAATGCTCTTGCCATTTACAAAGTTCTTGCCAGAAATTTATTGTTTGGAAAAGAAGATATGGGAAAAAAAAAGACATATCTTCTCATAAATAATCCCAATTGTTATATCTATAACATTCAACCAGCTGTTTCAATTTTTAGAAAGCTTGTTCAAAAAAATGGGAGTGTTTGAATTGAGAAAACTGGCAACCTAATTTTTTTCCTCTTCAGAAGTGTTCGATTTGCTGTTGTTCAAGTGATTCTGTAGAGACAATAATAGGTGGAGATCAGTGGGAGCAAGGTCGGGAGAGTATGGAGGGTGGCCCAGAAGTTCCAAACCCTATTCCTGAATCTTTGACTTTGTGGTTGTGTGGACTAGCGTTATCTTCAAGGTAAAGAATGTTGTTGGGGTTCACAAGCGATGCCTTTTTTGCTTCAAAATTTCGTGCACATGGTCCAAATAGCCACAGTATACTTTGGCATTGATTGTCCTTTAATTAGGAAGAAAGTCATAGAAGATTATTCCATGATGATCCCACCATACAGACAATAGGACCTTCTTGGGTCAGCGTATGTCTGGTAGCCTTTTTTGCCCTTGCACCGGACAGACTACAGCTGGATTTTCTAGGAAAATGTTCATAATAGACCCTCTTCTCATTGCAGGTAATTATGCAATCGAGAAATAGATTGTTATCCTCCCGTTCCAGCAGTCATTGGCAAATCTGAACACACTTGTACATCATAGAGGCAGTCAACAACTAACAAAATGTGTGTTACTAGAATACACTTTAGCATTTATGAAATGATTGCGATTTTGAAAATTAGACTGTAAACACAACTACTGCAGCTCATCTGGTGCTGCCTATCATTTCTGACAAAAATCTTGTTCCCCACCTTATATTATTTCTGTGTTCAGATGGTAAAATGGCATGCCACTTTTCCCAAAAATTTGAGTTGCTTGTATTCCAGAGTCTCATTCATCAAATTTTGGAAGATGGCAAAATTGCATCTTTCAGTTTATGAGGAAACAGTGGAGGTAAATTATAATGAATCAAAAAGCCACAGTATCGCATTTTGGAAAAATATTTTTTACAAATTTGCCATAGTGAAATTTTGAAAAAATGACATAACGTTATGCCATCTGAGCACAGATTTTATGTAGCGCTTCACAAAACAAAGTTAAAAATTTATTCATCTGATTAAACTTCTGTTACTGATAGTAGGCAAAGAAAGCTTTTCATGTCAAAAGGCCAAAGTGAGTTTGATCTTTATCTGGATATGCAGAGAAAAAATTACACACACAATGGCTTTTCGACCCCCCCCCCCTCTAAAAAAATTTGTTTATGCTAAATTTGCATGTTTGATATAGAAATTCAGTTCATGATGAAACCAATCTTAGTTGAAAATTGGCTATTCAGGCTTGAAGACAGTTGTTTGTGTGTGTTTGACCTCAACTTTTCTTCAACATCTTGGCTGGCATCTTTAGAAGAAATGGTATTACTGGAACAAAGTTCAGTCAGTAATAGTCATGGTCAAACTCAAATAAGTAACGGCTTCAAGCCACAATACCCATTTTTCCTTAACCATGGCAGTGATATCGAAACAGTTTATGATGAAAAACCAATAATATTTGGTTTATGTTTATTAGGAGGCAGAAAGATTAGAACCTAGCGATGACTCATCTGGCTACTCTTATATCGACTATAGTGAAAAAAGGTCACTTCCTATTTCAATCCCAGATTATCACTGGGTGGACAAAGGCGAAAAATATGTAGTAAGTCTAACTGTCAAGTTTCATTTCTTTTCATGGTAATTTTTTTTTTTCAAATTTAAATGGATTTATAGGGATTATAAAATTTCCGTGCACACACTAGCATTGACATTAGTGTGGTTCCAATTTCTCCAGAGTCTAAACTTTTTCCATCTATTTTAAGTAAAAAAATAATGAGTGATGCCATACCAAGTAGTCTTCTGCAAGCAAGTACATTCCAAGTTTGAAGTGCATTCAAATTCGACATTTTTGAAATTTTTATATTTATTATATTCATTTTTTTATAGGTTTATAATATTTATATGGCTGGCCGTCACTTATGTTCGAGACGATATAGAGAATTTGCTAATCTTCATGCAAGCCTGAAAAAGGAATTTCCAGATTTCAATTTTCCTAAACTACCTGTGAAATGGCCCTTTACGTTATCTGATCAAAGGCTAGATGCCCGCAGACGAGGCTTGGAGCAATATTTAGAAAAAGGTATTTCGAAATTTAAAAACTTGTAACACATATATTTATTGGTGAAATTTTCAGCAAATCTTTTTTTTTTTTTCAGCGTTATTAATATGCAATAGTTATTATTATTTTAAATTTTACAGTCTGTGCTGTGAGGGTTATAGCAGAAAATGATATCATGCAAGAATTTCTCACTGATATGGACGATGAAAATGTATGTTTGAATTTTCCTATAGTCATATATCCTTTTCTATGAGTTGAATTGGAAATTTAAACAATATTTTTAAAGGCAATTTTTGTTTTCCCAAATTGTATCAAATTTTTTTTCTGTAATTTTGTGGTGCAAAAAATTTATTGTAAACAGCGTTCTTGCTGGTTTTTATTAGTTGTTGCCAGGGCTGTAACTGGGATTTTTGTGGGAGGAACATGGTTTTGCTGCCCTCATCCAAAACATGCCCCCCCCCCCTGTAAAATTTTATTATTTTATAATGGTATTTTTATCCCTGTTTAAAATTTACAACCCCCCCCCCTAATTTTGCTGTTGGACAGTTGCCCCCCCCCCTTTAGTTCCAGCCCTGATTGTAGTGATTTGGTTAATTATACAAAAAAAAGACATTGAAGACTTTTGCTATGTGATGACATTGGTAAATAGACACTCATTATTTCGTCAATTTAATCTTTTTGCAAAATTTAACAATATTTGGTGGAAAGCTATCAGCAGCATGAACCCTGATCAGAAATACAGTCAAAAATCCTTTTTTAATAAATACTGTTATAGCGAAAATCTTGTTTTAAGGAAATTTTTTTTCTAATTAACCCCCCTCCCACCCCGCAGATATGTTTATATATGAACAATGATAAAACCTTGGAATTCCTTTATAATGAAATGATTTCTCCGGTCTCTTGGAATATGTTAAAACAGGATTCAACGGTACAGCAAGTTTTTCTTAGATGCCATAACCAACACAAATGACAAATAAATGTATAATTCTAATGTATGTTTAAACACACAATGGGCATTGTCTTCAGAGGAAGAGATAGCCAGCATTTGACCATAAGGTCTCCCTGATCTGGGGATCCCAGAGACAAAACTTCTTCACAGACTGCCCAGTAGACAGAATGGTAATATGTCTGATCAAGTCAGATGCTGAGGTTGAAATGAAGGAGGACTTTCTGCTTGACTGTGGCATCATTTATTGATTGAACATTCAAACAAACACACTTCGCTTCACATCTCTGAGAGATATCAAAGTGTTCCTGAAGGATGGGTGCATTCAAATTCATGACCAAAACCATAAGCAGGAGCTCATCTTCAATTCAAGCATTTGATGATCAGACATGCTATCATTTTGTCCACTGAGAAACTTGTATAGACGTATCATTCAAGTTTTGATGGGGACACTGATTAGTGAGATCGTAAGATCAAATGCTAACTAGCTCTTTTCCTCTGAAAAAAGATCCATCTGTCATTTGTTGGAACATATATTGAGATTATAAACTTTTTATTTGCAATTTCTGGTGGTTAAAGGATCTAAGGTCGAGATTACACTATAAAAGTTTTATTAAAGTCCTTTTATAAAACATGAAAAATTCAACCAATAAGCTTGTTGGTTGCATTTGCTCAAATGTAACTTATGAGCTTTATGGATTGGATTCTTTAAGCTTTATAAGAGGGATTTTATATATCAAACTTTTATAGTGTAATACTGGCCTAAAAACTTTTTCAGGCAAAGTTTGGCTTTAATCTGAAGTATAATGTTCTGAGATAAGTGCTGGGAAGAACATAGCAACTCCAATTACAAAGGCACAAAATATCCAAATGTTCGTTATAATGAAGTGCAGTGTAACGAGAGGCCACTGCATTATGTTTATACTGTATATTTATAGAAGTTTTATGTTCATAGGAAACTATTTGATGCTATGTAGAATATGACCTGAAATGAATTATGACTTTTGTACAGGGTGGAAGCTCTTCTGCTGTTGATTTGAAAGTCCTTTTACCTGATCGTTCTACTGTGGTGGTGAATGTTAGGAAAAACAGCACAGCAGATGATGTTTATCAGGTTTGTGTAGCTTTTAGAATTGGCATAAATAGAGATGTGAGGTGAGAATATTCTCCTGGATGTAAAAATTGGAGAATAATCGTGAATATTCATTTTTCTTTTAAATAATTTAAATTTTTTTACTAATTTTGTTTATATTGTGAAATATAAATCAGTTTTCATAACCTGAAACATTTACAACAAAACAATTTGTGGTGTAATCACCCCGAATGACAACTTTTAGTTTGAGAATATTCTCCAGGTCATGATGAGAGGTTTTAAAAGTTTGGTTGTGAAGATTTTAGAAACCTTTAGATTAAAACCTCAAAAAATTATTTTAAAATTAGATAAATTTTCAGAAATAAGGTCACAAGAAAAGAAATTAAATCAAAGTTGATTGATAAAGGAAGCTATTCTTATATAATCACCTTCATTCTAAGAAGATACAGAACTGTTGTTTTTTCAATGCACAGACACTTATAAATTCTGTATCACTCACATTTCTTTAAAAGTTGTGTGATTCAGCCCTGTTGGTTTAATTTTCTGGCTCTCAATTCAAAGTTCAATATTGTGGTCTACAAACTTCAATATACCCATTTTCTTAACAGGAAGAGAGACAGGGACAGAGAATATTCTCTCAAAGGACTACTATTATAAATTACTAGAGAATATTCTTATCAAAAATAATTATTATACAAAAATAATAATTATTATTCTCAAGTTATTTATCAAGATTATTTATAATAATGCATGTTATTACATATATTCTTGATAATACTCTCTGGAAAGATTTCTGGAACTGAAGAATATTCTCATCGAGGAGAATATTCAAGAATATTCTCTGGAAGGACTATTATTAATAACTTCAGAATAATTCTTATTATTTTCTATAAGAATATTTTCCCCAGTGATTTATGAAAGTAGTCCTTCCAGAGAATATTCTCAAGGATATTATATGTAACTATATTATAAATAACAGGAGAATATTCTCATCAAGAATTTATAATATTCTGAAGTTATTTATAATAGTAGTCCTAGCAGAAAATATTCTCGAATATTCTCCCGGATTCTCCAAAAGATTATTCTCAAGAATTTTACATCTCTAATCATAAATAATTATACTGTTTTTCTTAATTGAAGGATAACCTGTAAATTGTATTATTGCTAAGACAGGGTTCCCAGCAACTTGGAAAGTGAGGGGAAATGAAAAATGGTCAGAGGAAATGTAAAATATTTAACAAAAGTCACAGTAAAGATTATGTGAATGAATGGAAAAAACAAAATTTATGTGCCACAATTTTCTACCTATAACCTGCAGCAGTATATAATCAGCATGTGCAAACTGCTGGTTGTTAACCTTATTGCCAATAATGAAATCTTAATGTGCGCAAGGGGTTGCTGGTTGGGGAGAAAAAAATATTGATTCTTCCATTCACACACATACCTATATGCCATCTCTGTTACTTATAAAATATTTTTCTCAAATTGTTAAAAAGTGTATTTATTGTTATTACAGCCCCTCAGGAAAAAAGGATACAGATAATTTGCAGCAGTCTATAATCCGTATCAAGAGATTCAGATTTTTTTTTAAATGTATATTCTGTAGATTATAGGCTGGAAATCACTGTATTTAGAAATGTTCCAAATAATTTTGAAATAGAGTTATTGTTAATTTATCTTATTTTTGTAGGCTGTAATCGGAAAGATTGGCATGTCTCCTGAAGTTTCAAAATATTTTGCATTGTTTGAAATTGTTGAATATGGTTTCGGTAAGTTATGTCTGTGTTCTTTCTTCCACATGTTCATATTTAAACTAGGAAACAGACTAATCTTGCTGTCCTGAAAATAATTGCAAACTCTTTTAGCCATTCCTACAACTTTCCATAATGCTTATTAATGGTGTCCATCACATTTAATTTTCGCTTGAATTTTTATGATATTTTGCATGATTTCCATTAGGATGCACTATATGTAATCTTTGACATTTCAATTAATTCTTGGTTTATCAGAGCTTCCTGGGTCCCCGTGGTCCGAAGCGTTTCTTGCGACAGAGCCTGAGCATCTCAGTTTCTCCAGCCATTCCTACAACCTTCTGTAAAAATTTGAGATGGAAGTGAATTTGGGATTTATAAATCTGATTTGTGCTCTTACCAGAAGCGTTGACATGAAGAAAACATTGAGGGGGCTGAAAATCACCATTCGTCCTGTATGCAGGAGGCGGAATGGTGCGTTCCATTGTATATTCATGAATTGTTTTTTTGGGGGGGGGGGAAGCTCAGATGGCATCAGCCCCCAGGTTCTGGCACCTATGACTTTTACTTTATTGTCTCATCTAGGGTTCTGGGCAGGAATTCCCGCCCACCCATTCTCAGGAATTTTTCACAATTGCAAATTCCTTTAAAAACATAACAAAAATACTACACAACCTACAAGATCCCCAGGAAATCAGGAAAAATACTATTGTAATAACAGCAATACTCACAATAGAATATCATCATCATCATCAATAACCATTTTCAATCCACTGCTGGATGAAGGTCTCCTCTAAATTTTTCTCATTCATTTACTCACGATGAAATATATATATATATATATATATTTTAAAATCAATGGTAAATATTTGTTCAAAAATCAGTTTTCTCTAGTATTGCTTGGGAAAGACATAGAGGAAAGAAAGAAACAGTGGAGGGGGGCGTTTAACTCTAAAAACGGATGCAATCTTGTACACTGTAAAATCCTAATACTACGAGAAATTATACAGAGCCTGAAGCAAAAAAAAAAGTTACCCTTTCTTGTATTTGGCCAAAAAATGAAACATTAGAGATGAATGCAAGCGTACGATTTTTAAAGAAACTCTGCATTTAGAGTAAACTAAAGAATTTTATTATTTTCACCCTCTCTGGATCACAAAGACAGACTGTTTTACAGTTGTAGGGGTACAGAAGCCAAAAATGAAAGTTTGCAAAGACAAAAAGAGGATATACAACCAGGGTTTATTATATAGTCCTGATATACACCACCTTGTTTAGATAAAGATCAGTACAGGATGATATCTAAAATTTTCCAGTTCAAAGATACTAGAACATGCCCTTCCCCACACATTCTGGAGCAGGACCCTAGGCTAATCAAAGAGTGATTGGAGTATTTTTTTTTTTACATAAAAGTGTGGTGAACATTGTTATGAAAGAGGGAAAATAACTTCTTTCATAGTTGAAACTACAAATTTCAAATGTTTTGTTAAGAGAAAAGGGATAGGGTGTGTATATATTGTGTGAGGGGATATGGTAATGGCCACACTTTTATGGCCTCTACCAGGTTAGTCAATGGTCTTAATTTTTGATTGTCAGAGGGACTTAAATGGTCACAAATCAACACTGTCAAATTCATTTATCAAGACAGAATTGTGGGAAAAGACATGTCAATGCCTTTGATAGAAGGTTCTAAAACAAAATCTGGAGAAATTTTGGAATACTTATTTAGTGCTTGTGCATTTAGGAATCATTATTTTATCAATAGTGATTGAGAGTGATGTGTAAGCATTAGACAAGCAGAATTGGAATGAAACTATCATAGTGTGTGGAATTCAAACTATGGAAAAGGTAGACATGTCTCTCTTTTTTTTCACTTGATATCCAAATTGGAAGTGGTTAAAAAAAAGGATGTGTCATTTGGTAACTGTGAAAAAATTAGAGAAAATAAAATCTCTTCTGCTATGTAAATTTAATTTAATCTGCAACAGGAAAAATATGAAATTGTATACATTTTTTGGAGTCTCGCCAAACTGTAATGAAATTTAGAACTTGGTGGCAGTACTGCTGCCAGTAGTGTCAGGTATGTTATACAGATACTGCCCGGACTGTCTTAATAGCATGCCTGACTAGAAGTGATTGCTTACAACATTGCATGCTTCAATTCAAAATTCTTTATGAGATCTTATCATGAAGTCTCCATGCTGGGTGGCCCCATGCATAGTTAGTATTGAAGTGGGGAACCAGAAGAGAAAACAGGTGAAAGCCTGATATGTTATTTACACTCATGTTCATAAATTGAGGATAATGCCAGCTCCGGCAAATAAAGGTTCAAAAACAAAACAAACGTTACTTATTTATAAAGCCCATTTATTAAACAAAAGACAAAGCACAAAAACAATGGTGTATGTATGATACCATTCATAAAAACTATGATTTTTGGTCCCTGGAGCAATTGTAAAAAATATCTCCTTTACAAAAACTTACTATTACATGGTTGGTATGATGGTTAATACATTGTATATCTCCCATGCGATGAAATGCAGTCCGTACAACGCCTAGGCATGCTGAGTACCAAATTATCGATCTGATCTTGGGAAAGATCACTCTACTCAGCAAGCAATGCTCTCCGAAGTTCCGGTACACATGTAGGAGGTGGTTGACGGGCTGCAACTCGTCGGCCAAGCATGTCCTACATATGCTCTATCGGATTCAAGTCAGGTGAGAATGCTTGCCATTCCATATGGGTTATATCCTCAGATTCAAGGCATTCGTTTACGATGTTTGCTCGGTGAGGACGGGCGTTGTCATCCATAAACACAAATTCTGCACCCATGGCACCCTAAACAAACGTACATGTTGTTCCAAAATGATGTCCCGATAAATTTGGGCTTTCATGGTTCCAGTTTGAACATGCAGATCTGTTCTGGAACCCAGTATAATTCCACACCAAACGAGCAATGCTGCACCACCGTAGCGGTGTCGTTCAATGATGTTGTCTTGGTGGTAACGGGTACCTGGCGTTCTACATATGAAAGTCCGACGTGAATCAGACTGCAAGCTGAACCTGGACTCGTCTGAAAACATCACACAAGCCCACTGTGACGATGTCCACATTGCATGTTCTCTAGTCCAGGCTAATCGCTGCCGACAGTGAGTTGCCGTGAGCGGAACACATCTGACAGGCCTGCGAGCATATAGACCAATATCTCCCAAACGTCTGTACACGGTTTGCCTTGAAACTGTGGTACCCGTGGCTGCAGATAGCTGACGAGACAGGTCGGATGCTGTGCTCCGTCTGCTTCTTTTGGCAGTTACTGCCAAATACCGGTCTTCATTCGGCGTTGTAACTCGGGGGCGACCTGTACTGTATCGTCTATTGACATTTCCGTTATCTTGGAATCGTTGCCAAAGCCTAGAAATGGCACTTTGGAATTCCAAGTTCCTCGGATACTTCCATCTGAGTACGCCCACATTCCAGGCGGCCGATAATTCTACCACGTAAAAAATCATCCACATGGGTCCTCTGTGTCATAACTGTTCGCTTATGGCACTGAGTTCCTTACAGAACTCTTGTGAACAATTTCACTTCTTTGCCACCATTCCTTATATACCCCCTCCTCTTACACTCTCGTCATTGTGACGTACTATCGGCATCATCTGGTGGCTTCCTGAAATTTGCATATCATTCTTGCAGATGTGTATGATAATTCTACAGGTGAAATTTTTACTTTAGATTTCCGTGAGATTGAATTATCCTTAATTTATGGACATGAGTGTATAATAAATATAATGATAATACAATATTTTAATCAATGTATTAGTTATAAAATTTGAATTTGTGTTGTGCAATTGAAGTTGTGTTGCTCATGAAGGAAATGTTTTAATTTAAAAGGAACAAAGATTAATCGAGGCTGAAAAAGGTTGTATAAATGAGATTTCGGTAAAAATAAGTGATTTTGTAAATTTTGTGAAGAATTTTCGAGAAATATGATTTCCTGTTCCCAAAGGCATCAAAATATTGGGAATTTAGAAACCCTAGTCTCAGCATATAACATTGTAAATTAATATTAAGTGTGTGTATTAAAAGTTTATCTATATGAAAGTCTATCATCAATACAAGTTCATTTTCTTCTCAACATTTTCCAAACTCTAGTGGCTAGCATTATCAGAGGGTGTACAAGTTTGTGCTATCAACCAATAGCATAGCTGCCAAGTCTCCCAAATTTTTTGGGAATCTCCTGAATTTTAGCTTCATCGTTCGACCTCCCGAAAAGTTCTTAAATCTCCCAAATTTTTACAAAAATCACAAAAATCCCTAATTGTCCCTTAAAATTCCCTACTTCATTAAAAAAATCCCCACTTATGAAAACAATCCCTAAGGAATTTCTTGTGGGGCATGAAGCCTCTTTTTTTTCCCTTTCGAAATGATGTCACATGTCGTAAATGGGGAAATTCCCTTTTTAAGGAAGTTTTACAAACCCTGTGATGGTAACAAGAAAGTTGTTTGTCTTATCGTGCAGGGAAATGGCTTAGCAGCCAATAGTCCTGTATAATAATTGAAGATTATAGTCACGCGCATGTGGTCAAAATTTCTTTTGTTGAAGTTACGTACGTGCGATATAACAAAACATGAATACTGATAAGCAAAAACATATTTAATCAATTTTAAAGATACTTATTCCGATGAATTTCCTTTCATCAAACGTTCCAGAAGAGGGCAGACTTCTCCTTTTTGTACAAGTTGTGTTACGGACATAAACGTCGGTAATGGAAAGACTGCCATCATCACTCATGAAATGAAAAAAAAAACATCAAGCAAGTGTCACAAAAAGTCAGTGTTCTTCAAAAATTGACGGTGCTTTCCTTAATCTTCCGATGATTCTGGGGTCATTCGCTCAGAATGTTTGTTCACAGCGTTTCTGATTGAACACAATATTTATTTTTACATCATTGAAGTTTTGGCCTCCAATTTCACTTGTTTTTTGCATAGGTATTTTATTCCCAAGTGTTTAACTTCCATGTGTGTGTAAAATCCCTATT
This sequence comes from Pholcus phalangioides, assembly GCF_987345545.1. NCBI lineage: Eukaryota > Metazoa > Arthropoda > Arachnida > Araneae > Pholcidae > Pholcus > Pholcus phalangioides. Next base: position 672,996 of record NW_028301612.1, on the reverse strand, counting down.
TTAATTTGACGTCAGTTTTTGAGTAGGTATTTTATTCCCTATGCAGGGGTGGGAACTCTGCGCCAATTGCGCCGCACTGCGCCAAAACTAATATCTTGCGCCATCCTGCTCCAATAGCGTATTTTCGCATTTTTCTGCGCCAAATAGCACATTTCGCTTCAGTATGCCCGGAATTTCGGAAAGGACGCCAAAAGTTTTTTTTTTGTGAATTTTGTGAAGAATTTTCGAGAAATATGATTTCCTGTTCCCAAAGGCATCAAAATATTGGGAATTTAGAAACCCTAGTCTCAGCATATAACATTGTAAATTAATATTAAGTGTGTGTATTAAAAGTTTATCTATATGAAAGTCTATCATCAATACAAGTTCATTTTCTTCTCAACATTTTCCAAACTCTAGTGGCTAGCATTATCAGAGGGTGTACAAGTTTGTGCTATCAACCAATAGCATAGCTGCCAAGTCTCCCAAATTTTTTGGGAATCTCCTGAATTTTAGCTTCATCGTTCGACCTCCCGAAAAGTTCTTAAATCTCCCAAATTTTTACAAAAATCACAAAAATCCCTAATTGTCCCTTAAAATTCCCTACTTCATTAAAAAAATCCCCACTTATGAAAACAATCCCTAAGGAATTTCTTGTGGGGCATGAAGCCTCTTTTTTTTCCCTTTCGAAATGATGTCACATGTCGTAAATGGGGAAATTCCCTTTTTAAGGAAGTTTTACAAACCCTGTGATGGTAACAAGAAAGTTGTTTGTCTTATCGTGCAGGGAAATGGCTTAGCAGCCAATAGTCCTGTATAATAATTGAAGATTATAGTCACGCGCATGTGGTCAAAATTTCTTTTGTTGAAGTTACGTACGTGCGATATAACAAAACATGAATACTGATAAGCAAAAACATATTTAATCAATTTTAAAGATACTTATTCCGATGAATTTCCTTTCATCAAACGTTCCAGAAGAGGGCAGACTTCTCCTTTTTGTACAAGTTGTGTTACGGACATAAACATCGGTAATGGAAAGACTGCCATCATCACTCATGAAATGAAAAAAAAAACATCAAGCAAGTGTCACAAAAAGTCAGTGTTCTTCAAAAATTGACGGTGCTTTCCTTAATCTTCCGATGATTCTGGGGTCATTCGCTCAGAATGTTTGTTCACAGCGTTTCTGATTGAACACAATATTTATTTTTACATCATTGAAGTTTTGGCCTCCAATTTCACTTGTTTTTTGCATAGGTATTTTATTCCCAAGTGTTTAACTTCCATGTGTGTGTAAAATCCCTATTTTAATTTGACGTCAGTTTTTGAGTAGGTATTTTATTCCCTATGCAGGGGTGGGAACTCTGCGCCAATTGCGCCGCACTGCGCCAAAACTAATATCTTGCGCCATCCTGCTCCAATAGCGTATTTTCGCATTTTTCTGCGCCAAATAGCACATTTCGCTTCAGTATGCCCGGAATTTCGGAAAGGACGCCAAAAGTTTTTTTGTTCCTGCTAGCCACGAAACGTTTCTTTATGAAAAGAGCGTGTTTTATTCCACTATACTTAAACTATCGGCCCTTCCATTGCGAAACCCCGATATTGTCCGTGATCGTGGAACTGAAGATGGTTTGCAGTGCCTTTCAGCTTTAAAGTGCAAATTCGAGTGTTTCCGTTTAAAAAAGAAGTCGTCACCGGAAGCAGAAGAAATTACTGTAGTCGATTGTCATTGTGTTAAATCCCGATGTTTCGTGAAAAAGATTGTCATTCCAGGAGTAAAAAGCACATGTCCGCCGAATTACGAATGTTAGTTTAGAAACTTTGCCGAATAACGAGTGTTAAATCACCAATGTTGCAGAATAACGAGCGCTAAATCAACAATGTTGCAGAATAACGAGCGCTAAATCAACAATGTTGCAGAATAACGAGGGTTAAATCGCCAATGGTGCCGAATAATGAGCATTAAATCGCCAATCTCTCCAAATAACGAGTGTCAGATCGCCAATCTCGCCAGATAATGAGTGCTAAATCACCAAACATCGAGTTGATACTTCCGAAATTTTCTCCCATTTTGCAACAATTTCTTTCCAAGTATAAAAAAATTAAAAACTTATAAAAAATTTTTTAGCTCATTTGAAGTGCTCAGTAAGCAAAAATCATCTTAAATAGACGGGTGCAAAAATTTTTATGACAGCCGCTCTTTCAAACAAGGTGTCAAAAGCCTAAAACACCAAAAACAAAAATCAAGCTGATGAAGAGATGTTTCATAGCAAAAGACAGTGCAGTTTTATTTTGAAAAGGGTTGAGGGTTAACAAAAATATTCTTGTTAATTTCACTGCTCCAATTTATAAATATCTACTCCGAATCCCACATTTTGCTGCTCCAAAATTGCTCCAAATCCAGAATTTGCTGCTCCAAAACTGCTCAGAATCCTGAATTTTGCTGCTCCAAAACTGCTCCGAATCCTGAATTTTGCTGCTCCGAAATGGACTTAGTCACTTCCCACCCCTGCCTATGCTTTAACTTTTATGTTTGGAAAATCCCTATTTTATTTGGAAAAATCCCTATTGTATTTATTTAGGGAGTGGTTTTAGCATAAAATACAGGTTTGCGCGAAAATCTCCCGAATTTTAATTTTCAAAAATTGGCAGCTATGCCAACTATTCCCAAGTATTATGGAAATATTGAGAAGAAAATGAACTTGGCAATGGCTCTTCACCTACAGAAACACTTTTTCCATTGATGACAGCTATGATATTCAGTTCAGCTTTTTATAGAAGGTTATCAAATAAATGAGAATAAAATCAGTTGATTGCATATAAGAGTTAAAGATGCATCCGATTTTTTAAAAATAACAGTTCTGATTTTTTTAATCACATAAGGACAAATTTTGAGTTTTCCGTGTCGATTGTTGAAATCATGTTTTTCCATAAATTTTCTTTCTAGAAAGAAAACTTCAGCCAAATGAATTTCCCCATAATTTATACATTCAGAATTACAGCACAGCTACATCAACATGCTTATTGATACGGAAATGGCTATTCACGTTAAGCAGAGAAATTGAACTTAGTGAAGACAATATGGCTGCAACATTCTTTTTCTGGCAGGTGAGTTGAACATTTTGCACTCTGAGGCATGTGTTACACTCCCCTGCTTTTAAAGAGACAAAATTCTATCTAGTAGTCACCTGGTGATATGACAATGTTCATGTTTGATTGCTGAATGTAAAACCATTGAAAATAATATCAATGAATTTTTATTCCAGGCTGTTGATGATGTGAATAAAGGTCAAATAAAGCCTGGCAGCAAACTGTATGAGCTCAAAGCGTTGCAAGATGCATCCAGGAAATTAGAAGTAAGTGATATGGGTGCATTCTTCCTATTTTTCTCCTTAGTTAATCCTATGGATGATCATCATTCAGAGGTTATTAACATTGTTGGGAGGTGGCTGTTACAGGAAGTTTCACAGTGTAATGATTCATGATTTTCATTGCAGTACTTAAAGCTGGCTCGTCTCCTTGAAGGCTATGGTGAAATATCTTTTCCTCACTGTGCATGTGATGCTAAGAAAGAGGGTCATGTAGTTGCAACTGTTGGACTGAGCAGTTTTAAACTCCAAGCGTGTAAAGATGATGGAACGCTGGAAGTATGCATATTTGTGATGTTCATGCCTTTGTCTCGACAAGTGTGTCAACATCTGTGTGATTTTTCCTTTCTTGCCTTATATGGAATGCGTATTAACCATGCTTATATTTATAGATATTCAACTTTTCTTTCAGTCCCAAATAATAGATTTCAATTGGGATTCAATTAATGAGTGGGATGTTGACGATGAAGGAATGGCTTTTAATTTCCAGTATACTCGTCCTGACAAGAAACCTAGGCTAGTGAAGATATTCACTCCATATGTAAGTCGTATACTCATCTTATTTCACCTTGTAGAACTTTTTCGCTATTCTGGCAGTACCAAAACCGTGAAAGCTAATGTTTATATGAAAATAAATCGCAATGCCATATAGTTAGAATGAGATCAGACAAGCATTCATTGAATAGCTATGTTCATAAAAATCGTGTTCCTACTTTAGGAAATTTCTTTTGTTATTAATATACAAACTCGAGAAATTACCATGATATGTTCATTGGGAGTCACAGCACTGTTATTTATGCTGTATATATAGTCACTGAAGTTGTTTTTCTAGCTTCCAGGCACAAATACAAGCGAATCTTTCATTTGAAAAAGTCTCTCAGCAAACAGTAGGTAGACCTTCAACCTTATACTTAAATAAAATGAAAATTCAAACATTCATCATCTTCATTCACGGCCAAGACGGGCGCAGTAGCCCAGGTCGATAAGATACTTGCCTAAATTACCAAAGGATGTTTAGAGGTGTCGCGAGTTCGATACCCAGTTCGCCCTTGTCAGAAACTTTCCTGATACCAGAGTACAACAGAGATGGCGACATGACCATAGAAAAAGATTGCTACCGCTGGGAGTCCCACATTGAGGAGTTAGCGCACCAACCTCTTGGTGAGTATAAAAAAAATTGCCATTCGGAATTGGCAATAAAATATAAATCCCGTCTACTTATCCCTCATGTGCAGAAAATGACTGCAGTATAACAAAAATGATCAAATCACCTGGAATGAAATCAATTCATGCAATTTAAACTTCAATTAATAAAGGATGTGATATCACACTGTGGCATCACCACCTGATATTTGGCCACCATTGTGTGCCATGATATCTAAATCAAGAAACAGCTATGAGAAAGATGCTTATGTTGATACAGTGGTACTCAGTCAGTAATTTATTCCATTTATTCCTACTAACATAAGTTTACGTAACCGGGCCGATAGTGCATCTCCTTCCTCAAAAGGAGGGGGAAAGAAGAAAGGTAAATTTGCAGAGAATTTCTCTTTATTCTCTCTTGTCGCTTTGTCTTTTTCACGTAACTCTCTCTTGGGAAACATTTACCTTCTAAGAATGTAATGTCAAAAGCCTTCAAGCTTTGTTGAAAAATGTGTCTAATTTAAAAAACATATAATTTTTAAAACGAGACAATGTAAATGCAGGTTGATTTAAGTTGGGATATTACTGTACAGTTTTCCAAATTTAAAGTCTTTAACATTTCCATATACTTGAAGTTTTGGTACAGTCTCTTATTGATAGTTGTGCATGTTTATCACTCACTTAATTGAGACTCGCAGAATTAAGTTCCTACTCTACTTTACTAATTTTTGTATACTTTTATCTTGCAGTATGTCTTTATGTTTGACTGTTTTGAGAGGATACAACATGAAAGGAAATGGAATATGAATGGTATAGATTTTTTTAAAAATTTTTTTTGTGTATTCAATCAAGAAAAGCATCACAATTTTATAGAAACAAAACAAGAAATATAGAAACTTTGATTTCTATTTCATAAATTTTCAATTAATTTGACGTCATAATGTTTGGTATTTAAATGCAGCCGAGTAGGGATATAACTAAGTTGCATAGGAATTTGAAAAAAATTTACAATATCTGCAGGGCTCGGCACGGGTCACTTTTTTCACTAAAAGTCACATTTTTAGAAACTGGTCACTTTTATTACGTATTTTCAGGCCCAGGTTACTTTTTCCACTTTTTTTAGCAAAAAAACCTTGGTCTCGCGCGCTTTTCTATTGTCAGTGTTTTTCTTTTCTTCAAGGAGGAACACTTTACCGGTTCAATATCGTTAATTTTCTCCCTCCCTTCATTGAACTACGATCAAAGGCGTCTTATCTTCCCGGGAGCATACCATGTGACGTCAGCATAATTTGATTTCAAGGTGCTTGGAAAGATAGTTCCTTGGTTAAAGAATCGTCATTTTATGGAAAAGCCGGTCGGAAAAAAAACTAGCATAAAAGGCGTATACTTACAACAAAGAATTTCCCCCGCCCCCCCACTACCATTCATTCTTATTTCCCCACGTACTCACTCGTTCTTTCATTTTCATCTTATTTTAAAATTGATCCTTTATTTTATTTGTTTTAAAAAGTTTTAGTCCTAAGGGCCGAATTCCTTTCTTGGAGCATCGAGCAAGTTACATTTGTTGTTTGTTCTATTGTTACTTTTTTCTAATGTTATTTGAAATGACGATTTAAGAGAGCGTGTGCAGAAGCTAACTTACGCGCAGCAGGAGAATGCCGAAGCACGTATTAAAGACGCGTATTATTAATACGTATTAAGCGTATTAATACGCTTTGGGGAATACTCTTGTAGCTGGCCAAGGTTAAAGAAGCTCGCAGGTATTTTGAATTTACTTACAATAAAAAAAATTATCCGATTGAAAATCGCGATCTCTATTTACAAATAAAATTCGTACTATTTTTCTAACTGGATTTAAATCACAGCAAGAAACCGTTGCCCCAAATTTGATCGAGAGGAGAACTATTTATGAAAAGATCACAGAATCCAGCAATTCAACATTTAGTTTAACACAAGGGTTTCCAAATCAGCTGAAAATTGGTCATCAGGCTGATAAAAACTCAGTTAATGCATTCGAGCCGTAAATAGAGGTGGATTTAATGGCGGGCACACCGAGCGCGCCTTTGGCCCCTACTTTACCTTTTTCTCCTAATTTAAAGGGCCTAATATTAATTTTTTTTTATGCCCGGGCCGTCAACTGACCTTTATCCGCTTCTGGCCATAACATAATTTAGAGCATCTTCACGATACTGATTTTGACTTAATATCGACATCTTGCGCTCCATTCTTGGTGTTGTGTAAAAAAATCCCATTTTTAGACCTCGGAAGTTATTAAAACATTTTTGTCTCGAGTTGCTATTACGACCGCAATAGGAGAGGGCGGGGGTCTGGTTCCACAGGTATTGAACGAGGAAAGGTGCCGAGTTTACTCTTTTTCTGTTAAAAAGAGTGGATACTGGCCCCGGGCGATAGTAAGTTTTCGTTCGTACTTGCGACCCGGGTTGCTACATACCGTGATCAGATTTAAAACTGGGAGCAGGGGGCAATGCCTCGGACGGCGTTTTTGATGTAATGGTATATTTAAGAAAAGGCAATAAAAATTACTTTGCAAAATTATCGAATTTCAGAGTCAAGGGGCAGTAAAATTACGTTTCTCCTTCAGAAAAACAAATTGTATTACGGCTATGGTAAATCGGGTGCCCCGGGTGGGGACGAATTCTTTGTTTTTGTTCGTTAAAAATTATGGGAGGAGTCAGCGCTAACGTGGCGAATATATTTTTTCGCGCTAAAATAGGTAACCCTGACAGCACAGCATCCATAAACTATATCAACCGCATTTATAAACCCCGTATGTCGTTGATTCGATTTTTGTGTTCATTTTATCCTAATTTTCCATATTTCCTGATATATTTCTATCGATTTTCGCATATTGCCGCATATTAGGTTGATTCATATAAATTATATATTTTTGTAATTTTTTTATGTGCCCTTTGTCAGCCGCTGTGGTGGTCGAGTGGTCATAGTGACAGACTCGCATCGCGAGGATCCGGGTTCAAACCCCACCGGTGCCACAGTGGTGGTCGGCTGAAGTTGGTTTTCTGTGGTTCCCAATTTCAAGGCTTCTGGCCTGAAATTGGGAACTGATGCGGGCCGATCTCCCCGTTAAAAAGTCTCGCCACAGAGAGCAACAGGCCTACAATATTACAAATATTCAATCATTACACTTCACTTCCAATTTGAAGTATAGATGACAGCACTGAAATATCAGACACAACACTAGCTACACACTCAAACTGTTAGGTGCACTCACTTTGTTCCAGACTCTGCCACGAAAGCTGGGCTGGAAGAGATCTCAGCAACAGGATAAGTCCAGTGGCGAAGCCCCTGGCATTTATTCATTGTGCCCTTTGCCAGCCATCTTGAATTGCTACCGCAAAACGGCGATTCCTTGGCGCGAAAAAAACCTTGCCACGTTAGTGCTTACAAGGTTCATGGGAAATTTACCGGGGAAGGCCGCGGAGAGTCTCTTTTTCTGTTAAAAATTACGGGGGGGGGGGGGGTAGGGGCCAAAATTATACTGTTTCCAGGGGTGGGAACACTGCGCCAAAATTAACATCTTGCGCCATCCTGCTCCAATAGTGTATTTTCGTATTTTTCTGCGCCAAATACCTAATTTTGCTTCTGTATGCCTGGAATTTCGGAAAGGACGCCAAAAAATTTTTGTACCTGCTTACCGCGAAACGATTCTTTCTAAGAGCGAGTTTTATTAAACTGTAAGCCTTATTTAAACTATTGGCCTTTCCATCGCTATAATATCCGTGCTCGTGCAACTGAAGATGGTTTGCAATGGTCTTTCAGCTTTAAAGCGCAAATGCGAGTCAGTTGCCGTTTAAAAAAAAGTCTCCTCTAGAAGCAGCAGAAATTACTGTAGTCGATCGTCACTGCGTCAAATCCCGATGTTTCGTGAAAAAAATTTTCATTCCGGGAGTAAAAAGTGAGTTTCCGCCGAATTACGAATGCTAATTTAGAAACTTTGCCGAATAACGAGTGTCAGATCACCAACATCGCCAAATAACGAGTGTCAGATCGCCAATCTCGCCAAATAATAAGCACTTAATCGCCAAACGTTGTGTTGATTCTTCCGAAATTCTCTCCCATTTGCAACAATTTCTTTCCAAGTATGAAAAAATTGAAAACTTATAGAAAATTTTTAGCCCATTTGAAGTGCTGCAGTTCCAGACAGACAATAGTGCCCTCAGTAAGCAAAAATCATCTTAAATAGACTGGTGTGAAAAATTTTATGACAGCCTCTCTTTCAAACAAGCTGTCAAAAGCCTGAAATACCAAAAACAAAAAGCAAGCTGATGAAAAGATGTTTGATAGCAAAAGGCAATGCAGTTGTTTTATTTTGAAAAGGGGTGAGAGTTAACAAAAATATTCTTGTTAATTTTCCCTGCTCCAATTTATAAATATCTGCTCCGGATCCTTAATTTGCTGCTCCAAAACTGCTCAGAATCCTGAATTTTGCTGCTTCAAAGCTGCTCCGAAATGGACTTTGTCACTTCCCACCCCTGTGTTTCTGGGTAAAGGAGTAAATGTGTGTTTTTTTGCAGGGGTGTGTGTTGTGTGTAAAAAAAGAAAAATATATATTTTTAAAAATTTTTCTCTCAAAAACCAAACAATTTCAAAACTGGTTTATTTTCTCCCTCACCCAAGGGCAGTATTATTTTGGTGCCTCCCCCTGCTTGTAAAATAGTAGACTCACCCACTTTTCCCAGTCCAGCCATAGGTGGAGATAGACTTGAAGGTCTTAGGGGTGTGGCATGATGACAATTAATATACATCATATATATGTCATACATCAGTAGACCATTGACGCTGGGGGAGGGTGGATTGCCCCTCCCTCAACGTATAATAATTAAAACAATTTATTCAATTTAATAATTTAAATACTTTATTCAATTTAATAATTTAAATACTTTATTCAATTTAATAATTTAAATACTTTATTCAATTTAATAATTTAAATACTTTATTCAATTTAATAATTTAAATACTTTATTCAATTTAATAATTTAAATACTTTATTCAATTTAATAATTTAAATACTTTATTCAATTTAATAATTTAAATACTTTATTCAATTTAATAATTTAAATACTTTATTCAATTTAATAATTTAAATACTTTATTCAATTTAATAATTTAAATAATTTATAATTTAAGTAGTTTTTTAATTTAATAATTTAAAATAATATTGCTAAAAATTTAATTTTATAGTTTATAATCATTATAGTAAATTTCTTAAAATTTGTTGGAATGTATTATACAAACCTAGGTATGTAAATCAAATTTGTACTAGTTAAAAAAGTTTGAGTACGTTTTGTATACTGTCATTCATAGCATAACACGAATGAAAAATCCACTGGAATGTAGATGGGACCAATTCTCTCATCAAATTTTGTGCGTTATTTCATTTTTTTCCCTTCTTTTTTTTTTGAATGTGAAAACTTTTTCCCGTTTTGAAGTTTTTCCTGCTTAAATTGATTTTAAGATGGGTTGTGGAAAGCAACATGGGGGAAGGCATTGCTACTGTTACTCAGAAAGGATGTAATGTAGTTATTCTCTCACACATAGTTGTTGATAAATTTGATAAGTTATTCAAAACTTTTCTGGTTAGCAGAATGCATTTCAGTTTGATTTAATTATTTCACACTATTATGTAAAAAAAACCAATTCCAATTAGATTCTATTGAAATGCAAAGTTAAAACTAAATTCAATTTCAATTCATTCAATTTGGTAATGATCAAAATTCATTGTCCATTTGGTCTCTTTCCACAAATATTTTGGTCACTATTTGGTCACTTTTCTAAAAATTTTGGTCACTAGTTTTGAGGCCATGATCCATGCTGACCCCTGTATCTGTGTTCGTTATAACTGATACACAATAAATGTTCAAGTTTAATGAGACAAATCAACAGACTTGAGCTGGGGTTCTCAAACTTTTCCTACCTGCGGCGCTCCTTTACCCTATTCAATGATTATCTGCTAGCTCCCCAGAGCTGTTTAACAAAGGATATTTTGAAAAATCTTTGTCAGGGTCACCTTTCCGCGACATCCCTGGCAAAGGTTGGAGGCGCTCCAGGGTGTCCCCCATGCCCCCCCCCCCGTATCTCTGCCCATGCGTGTAGCTCTTCTCTGCACCCCTTCAACCATGTTCTTCCGGAGGTGTGTTCTCCAAACCTTGCAGCATACTCCAGTCCAGGACGAACTAAGCCTCGGAAAAGCGAAAGAATGACTCTAGACTTTTTGAAACGAATGAAAGAAAAGAATGACTTTTTGACCACTGGCTGAACAATGTTCAGAAAATCTAAGCTGCTCATCAATGAGAATTCCCAAATTGATGATCCTAGTTACATCCAGGATAGTGACACCATTCAACTCGTAAGAGAAACATGAGTTGTTCGAACCAAAATGAGTGACCATGCACTTGTCAATGCTAAACGTCATACTCCATTCATTCGCCCATGCTCCAATCCTGTTTACCTGCACTACTATAATAACATTATTATGGTATTGCAGGTTCACTAGGATGGAGAAAAAAATGTTTGTTATAACCAATACTTTGTAATATTTGATTTTGTTATAAGCAGGCTCCACTGTATTATTGTTTTTTTTTATTTGACTGAGACAGGACTTAACAAATTGAGGAAAACTTGACACCAGTAGCCAAATATTCCTTGGGAGCCAAAAATATTTTTCGAGAAAAATAGTCAAAATAATGTTTTTTTACTTTTTTAGGACTTAGTGACCTTTTTTCCAAGGAGTACACATTGAAATGAATTCTGACATTTTTTTTTCTGTCCTCCAACCTGCCCCAAGGGGTTTGTCAAGCCCTGGTTCAAGATGTCATTGAATATTACTAATCGAACCATTAATCATAATCATAGTTGCCAAGTCTCCTGAATTTTCTTAGAGGCTGCCAAATTTCTGCTCCATGTTCCGGACTCCTGAAGAATTTTTATGTCTCATGAATTATGACCATGATTTAAAAAATTATTATTGCGAATGAATTTACTTAGAAAATGCTGTTGCCTTTGTTTTTTTCCTCAAAATATTGTGATGTGTAAGTATGTCACCATTACATCAAATCTCAAAGAAACATTTGAGCAAAGACAAAATTTGTGACCACACATCTTTACATCCTATTTTTCAAGTCAGATGACGATTTTTTTCGTTGCTGTAATTTTGACTGATGAAATATTTAACCTACTGTTGGATGATAATTGACAACTTCGCAGCCATTGCTAGCACTATGTCATGTTTTTCCGAAGGAAAAAGAAAAAACCCTAATATTTTAATCCTTAAAATTTTATTTTCATGTATGAAAATTCCATATTTTGTTCTTAAAAAATTCTTTTTTATACGTTTGTGTTTTGTACATGCTTGTGTTACGGCTTTTGTAAGTAATTCAGTTCCACACAGAAATCTCCCTAACTCTCAATCTCTAAATTTGGCAACTAAGCAATGATAAATTATGTCAATTTTAATCATTTTAGACTCACATGATGTTGAAAAAAATCCAGTCTCATTTTCCTTAACTTTTCCTTAGTCTGATCTGTTAATGCAACTTTTTTTTTTCTCATTCATACTCTTGTGCTATGTGTTTGGGGTTATCTGTTCTGTGTGAACATTTCTCTTCCATTTTTCATCTCTGAAACCTGTAAGTATGGATAGCTTCTCAATTTACCCCAACATGATTATCGTATGTTATCTCTTTTTAAACATGTCAATTGTGTTCGAATTTACTACCTCTGCTGTAAGCTATTCCATTTATTAACAACTCTACTAGAGAAAAATATCCTTTGACACTTCAACCAAGAATTGTCCCATACCAATTGATATTGTGTCACCTTGTCAAAGAGTGATTACAAAAGAAAATTTTATGTGCCAATGCTAATTTTTTAGTTGCCATGGCAACCTGGTGCCTGGGAATTGTCCAGTCCTGGTTTAAACCACAATTTAGACTGTCATGTCAAAAATCTCAAATATTGCATTTCAACATAAAAATTTCTATTGAAAATTAATTCGTTAATTGCATGTAATGTCTAAAATAAGATTACACCTTCAATAAATGAACAAATTAGTAGTATAATAAAGCTTAATATGATATTCACATAATTTTCTTCTCTAGAATTATTTTAAGCACTATAATTATCATTATAATAATCTATGGTACTCTTTTTCTAAGTTCCTGAAAAATTCTTTCATGCTATAAATACATAATGTTGAATTTTTATTATTGCTAAATCTAGAATAGGGTTCTCCAACAGATAGTCTGCGGGCCACATGCGGCCCGTTAAGTGATTTTATGCAGCCCTTTCGACAAGAAAAAATACAGTGAAAAAAATTAAATTTGTGATCATTATTTGAACTATCGGTTCCAACAGCAGATTTCTTGATTGACAGACTGCTTACAAACTTCTTATTTCTAGTGACAAAGTTAATTAAATAACTAATTAATTCAATTTAATAATGGAGCTACTTATATACAGAAGTTGCACCACTGATGTGGCGCGCCTGTGAACAGAAAGAAGTTGGCCACCCCTGATCTAGAAAACTCTAGATACTTGATATATAATGTTCTTATGGGCGTAGCATTAGCGTGTATCTTTCAACCAAGCATAAAATTGAAGGACTGACTGATGTGTAAAAGGATTTGACTTTAAATTGTACAACAGAACAAATTAGCAGATGCTTGTCAGTGCCAATTGGATCTAAACCTAAAGACCCCTCCCCCCATTATTTCTTATTTTTAGTGCAACAGTAATAATGTCTAATTCTATGAATTAGTGGAAGGGAATTGTTTTTCAATTAATGCTGTATCTCAAATTGCAAAAATAGCATTGCTTTGGCCACGTCCTGCTTGCTAACCTTCTATCAAAAGATTATTTTCAAACTTTGTACAGTGATACTTCAGCTAATAAACACCTTGCCTTACAAATTTTCAGTACCAAATTACGAATTAAGATTTTCTTGCCTCAGCTAATGAATACAAACATTTCCGTTATGGATGTGTGTGCTAACAGTTGTGTCCTGGACTGAATTTTTGTGCCAATCATCATCAAAATTGCTACAACTAGAGCTCTATTAACTCATGTCTACCTCAGAATTTTTTTTCCAGATGTACCTACTCTTCTCTTTCGGAAAGTTTTTCAATTATTTCATGTAAAATGAAAGATTCAGCTAACCGATAATGTATTGAAAAAAAATTAGTCTGTTACCACAGCACACATTCTTTAGCATCAAACTGAACAGTTTGAACATTCTAGGAGCTTTTCTTTTCCATTTGCATGTATGAGAGACAGAAATGAGCTGACCAAATCACAAATGGACAGGGACCATCGGCCAACTTGAATAGGTTGTGTCAACACCAGCTTTAGCAGACCAAAGCTGGTGTTGGTTGTGTACATAGTGTAGCTTAAAAAGATTTCCAGTATCCTTCATCACACACATCTTGTAAATCTCATTTATCCAATTCTGAAGCTGTTCATTTCAGCCTTTGGTTCATTTATAGCTTTTCTTGGTGTTTAAAAAAACAGTACCTGGAACGAATGTGAGCCGGTCTCCCATTTGAAAAAGTCTCTTCACAGAGAGCAGGCAAGCGTAAAACACTATACTGACAGAACATGAAAATTCAAGCATTCCATCTTTACTTCAGAAAACGGAAGCCAGATGGCAGCATGAACATGAAAGCATAATGCAGACAACATAAATATGTTAGGGCCAAGCATACACTCAGAACCCACATTCCTGCATGTGCTGATTCGTTAGAAATTCCGTAGAGGAATTTGTATGAGGTGCATGTTCGGTTAAGTAGTACCTGGAACAAATTAAACAATTTTCCATAGAAACCTATGGGGAATCACGTTTCAGCTAACGAAGGATTCGTATGATGAATATGATTCCAGAACAAATTATCTTCATTAGTTGAGGTATCACTATTAGTACTAAGAAATCTTGCGAGTGAATAAATGAGTGGAATTAGTTATGTATTGCTCTTATTAGAAATTATGCAGTAACTTAGTTTCGCTACAGAATAGAATCTTGTGCAGACTTTAAAATTTAGAGTATATGAAGATTAATACCGTATTTTGCACTTAATAATTGTAACACATTAATATTTTTAACTGTAAAACATTGTATTTAGCATAAAAATTGTGTATTTTTTAACATATACAATATGACAAAAAATTATTTGAATACATTGATTATAAGTCTTTGACAGTTTAAACCTGTTTTTGATGATTTTTATGTCGAAAACCCCTAATTTACCCCCTCAATTTATTTAATTTCCCATTCCATTTTTATCTTGTATTTAGGTCATGACTGACAGTGTCTGTGGTGATTTGGAAGAGCAGTGACTTCCCAGAGTCACCCCCACCCTGTAATGGAAGTTATGTCACCCATAGCTCATCATAATGACTTTGATATAATATTTTTATGAAAACACCAGATGTAATATTGAAATATCAGACTCGTCCTTTTATTTGACGTGAACATTGGATCGCAGTCATATTTCTGTTTCCTGTGTGAATATACATAAATGAATATATATATATATATTGTGCATGTTGGGTACACATGTACAAATGAAATGTGCGGGAAGAGGGAAGAAGAGAGTTTTAATTTATATCGCAAATTTATTCTTCTATATAAAATCTGAATTTGTTATTATTAATTGCCTGTAAATAAATGCATGCGATTAAATTTCTCTATTGTCACTGTTAAGCATAGTTAGTCCTAGTTTTGTGATAGTTGTTTATCTCGGGAGTCAGCTTTCGGTATGCCTCGTGGTGGGAGGGGACGGAATTACAAGATAGTTTCTATAGGTATTATGTTGCTAGGAATGTTGTTTCACACTCTGGAATTGTATTTTCAGTAGAAGTATGCACAAGTTGTATTCAAGAAAGTTATATACTTGTTTTTTTTTTTATGATTTTCGTGATAATTTTTTTAAAATTTATGTTTTTTTCCAGTGTTTATCACAAATTCTAGTTTTGCTAAACAGTTCTTGGGAAAGTCCTTCAGTAATAAAAAATGTGCCTTCCTTTTATCATGCAATACAGCAGTCATACTTGTGATTTTTTATTTTTATTTTTTTATTTTGAGCTGCAAGATTTTTTTTTTGTTTCTCGAATCGTGCTTCCAGTTGTCTAACTAAATTAAGGGAAGACAAAAATTAAGAAGTATCACATTGTAAGTGAGAGGAGAAAGCTTGTTTTCTCACTATGAACAAATAACTACTAATAGGCGAGTGTGTAAATAAATATATAAAGTCGCAGATGTGCAGTTAAAATTTGTTTCATAATACATGATTATTATTTGTTTGTGTATTGTTATTTCTGTTGTCGTTCATGAAATTGTGTAAAATATGTGGGTAGGGAATTTTCATTTAGTAATTCATGGTTTTTTGTGACATTATTTGTGATTGCATTATTTTGAAGGGTTTTTTAACTGCATATAAAAATTAGTTTGTTCATTTATCGTAGGGGTTCTTCACCTTTTGTGTTCTATGGACCCTCTCTGCGAATAGGATAATACAGTGAAACCTGGCTACAAGAATACTCGATATAACAATAAATTCCTCTATAACAATATTTTTTCAAGTATTGTTTATAAATGCCCTATACTCTAATGTTAAACTGCTGCCTGTCGATAAAATGATAATCCTTTTACAATGATATTTTTTCATGGTCCGCACAGTATCGTTATATCAAGATTTCACTGTATTCAGTGTATAGCAATGTGAAAACAATAAATTTTGTCTTCCAAGATTACAGACCCCCCTCAAAAAGGTCTCCTAGGATTCTTGGTTAAGAACCCTTGATTTAGCTCGTGCAAAGTCCACTGTATAGCCTTCACTAGATGACTGCCATTTTGCTGTCTGTGATTTGGTGGAGTGGATCATATTTTGGCTAGTCTTAAGTTTGGAGAATACCAGCAGCCCTCGACTTTCACACATAATTGGTTCCTGAAAGTGTGTGCAAATGTTGAATGTTCGAAAGCAGAGGGATAGTTAAAAAAAACAAAAAAATTTATATGTATTTTAAAATAGTTATTGCATAATATACATAATTAAATGAATGAGGTGTGCATTTTAATGAATGCATACATTAATTTTGAACATTCGTTTTTCAAAATTGAACATAACATATAGACCTGTTTATGGCGTATGAACAGCCGATTGAAGCAAAAGAGTCAGGTTTTAGAAGGTCTAATCATTTTCATCTTTGTCTCAATCGTATGAAATTTATGAGCTCTCAATTTCTTTTTGTTCGCATCAACACTGCAGTTCCTTTGTTTCTCACTCATGTTTATAAATTTATAAGGGAGATATTTAAACATTAATAAGTAAATTGGCAAAACACACAACACATGCTCTAACTCAAGATTAAACCTGTTGAACATTCAGTTCTGCCACTGCGGCTCAGAACCTTAGTGATGTCACAACGATTCTGAGAAGTCCACCACTCTAGACGGCAATGTGTGAGTGAATGGGAACTACCTTACTCTGTAGGAGCAACTACACAGAAGCAAACAATTTTTGTATTATAGACAAAAATCCTGAGAGAAAAAATAACTTTTAAATGTGTAAAAAATAGCGAATTGTGCAAAAGTCTAGGGCCGCCTGTATTCTTACAGATTTGGTGAATAAATTTGAATTATACTGAATAATATGATAACTGACCATGTAATCAGGTATGTGTACATTCCAATATCTTTTAGGTACGTGTTCTACTAAAAAGCGTTTTCACTGTAGGTTTTTATTTGTAATGTCTAATGACCTGAAAATTATTTATGGCTATGCTTGCTGGTCAGAGCATAGGTGTGTGCGTGCAAATATATAAGTATCTTCTCTGATTCTAATGCTGTATTCAAATACTATTCAATGTATATATTCACAGAGATGTAATTTGTATCATAACAATTTACACAGAATTTGTCAACTTTTGAAGGCTATATAAGTTGCTCTTTTTGAATTCTTTGTTTCATATTATTCGTTGTTGTTGTAGATTGTTTGATTTGCAGATTATATGATGCTATGGAATATGTAAACTACCATTCGATTGAATTCTGCAATTTTAGTCTATCATGTTATTTTCTTCTTTTGTAAGTGTCGATAACTGACCTGTCTAGAAATGTGGATGCTATTATCGAACAATGTGTTACTCAGATGCGTGTATTATCCATAAGGATGGTTCAGAATTCTTATCAAGGTCGAGAGAGTCTTTAGATTAATACTATCAGGAAAGATGGCTCTGTGAATAATCATCAAGGTCTTTGATGAATGAAATATTGCAGGGGAGACTTCCAAGAATTAGTTACAAGATTGGAAAGGAATCTCGTTGATTCTGTGATGAATGTGGATTCATCCTACAACATTCATAGTACTAGGTTATGCATAACAAACAAATTAGTTCACAATGCTTTGAAATTTTATGGTTAATATTTATCTTTGAATTTTCCTCAAGAAACTACCTACCTGCAAAGAGGTGCTTTTTGAAGATTAGTTATTTGAAATTTCTCTGAAAGATTCCCCGTACTCAACCCTTTTTTCCCACCAATCCACCATTGTGAACCCCCCCCCCCCCCCACCAAACGAAGGTAGGCTCTGTGTATGCCTCTAGCAAAAATGTATGGAAACTAATTGAAAAATTGGGTTTGAGGTTTTCTTTTAATGTTCTAATTTCAATCATTTTCAAGTGGTATCTAGCTTTCTTGACATGGGTGCATAACCTCTAGCTTGCAAGAGTTGTTCTGTAAAAGAAGTATCCATCCACACAGAACACAAGATAAGTACAACAGTTAGGGACCCTCTGATTGTTGATTGCAACAGAGAATTCTTCATTAAAGATTTCATAGAGATGCATGAATGAATGCTAGAACTTTGCTGCCAGACTTATCTAGCCCAGCTTTGTGGCATAGTCTGGAACAGCAGCTTCACAGCAGATTTCATTACAGGTTCCTAGAGATGCAAGGAAAATTGTGAAGGTCCCCACCCCTCCATATAACATTGTTTCAATTATGTATTGAAATGGGAAATCAATTTTAGAAAATACTGCCAAAATTTTTTGACGAATCATATTTCGTGAGCCATATCACGTTGATGGAAATGTAAATTTTGCTCTCAAAAAAAGTCTTTCCGGGAAGCTGATGCTTGTACAAGTCAAATGCCGTTTCCTCATATCAGGAGGCATAAAAATTTTAATATTAATTCAGTTCAGTTAAATTAGGGGTTCTGAACCTTTTGTGTTCCGTGGACACCTTGTGCCATTAAGGTGAAGGCCAAGGACCCTTTCTTGCCAATAATCCTTTGCAGTCCTATGTCAACTTGAAATCAACATCAGGAAAAAAAAATGGTACTTCATTGTTATAACGGCCCCTTACAATTACAGGAAGGTAGTCCTAGATGTTAGCTTTTCCGTTTTTTGGATTGCTTATAAAACACAAAAGCTAATATCTAGGGGCCTTCCCATAATTGCGATTGCAGGGAGAGAAAAGGTATGAACATTAAAGTACTGGAAAAACCTCTGATTCGCAAAGGGTTGAGAGAAAGCCTCGTCACAGAATAATTTTCAACATGTAATAATGTAACAAGTTAATTGTTATCTAATCCAAGTTCGCAGATCCCCCCTGTGAAACTTCTCTAAGGGGTCTACAGACCCATGGTTAAAAATCATACTGCATTAAATCTGTCAATGAATAGAAAATAGCATAATTGGTTGACTTGAACCATCTTTTTCCCAGCTGTTGGTGCTTATGCGACATTTTTCATTTTCCTTATGGTTATAGCACTATGAATATTTCTGGTCATACAATAGTCTTGAAATAAAATTGAAACTGATTCCAGCAGTATTTTTTGCTGCAACATCATGACCAGAACAGTCTGAAGGCAGTCTTAATGGCATCAGGCCCCTGGGCAAATTGATTTTTCTGAGGCTTATCTCCCTATCTGATCAGAAGTGTTTGTTTACCAATTTGAATGCTTCATCTCGAAGATCTTGATGGGAGCTCATTATCATGCGACCCCCCAGGCAATGCACTAAGATGACACTGGGCAGTCTTTGAAATGGGCTCCTATCGTATCCAGGCAAGTATGAAATTTTTATCTCACCCCATAATGTTGAATGAATGGGGGGGGGGGGGGAAAGAAGTGAGAGTTAAGAGTGCCCCCTCTAGTTACTGTAGGTTATATCAGTATGTAAATATGCAAACACGAGAAGAGATATTTTTACAGATTTATCATCAAAGCTACTTAATTACGGTTCTTGTGAAATTTTCTTTGTTAACTATCAGCACTGATATTTGTTTTTATAACAACACGATTTGTGTGAAAATGTTTCTAGCTTAGCTCATTGACGTTCTTATTTTTTGTAAACACTTGTCAAACTAGATGTTTGAATTGGCAGCATTTGGCATATTTTTTTGGTAATTGACTAATTTTTATCATTTTAGAAGTAGAGATTATTCAAAGATATTCTAAAGAGAAAAAACTACGTTGGTTACGGAGTCTCCTTTAAAATTGATTAATATTTGCTACCTTTCAAATATCGTTAGCATACCATTGTTTTGAATATTATCATTATTTTCTCAATGTAACTTCACACGTATGCATGCAGTGAACAGAAATATATTTGTAGATGAGAGAGAGAGAATTATATAGTATCCACATATAGATTATCAAGAGTTCCATTTATTTTTCTGCTGTGTGGTTTGGGCATGACTGTATAATAATGATGTAAAGAGGAGCTCCGATGAATAAATGTAAACATATCAATATTTAATGTGCTCACTGTAATATCTGTCCATTTTACAGTTGTGAGAGTGATTTCTTTGCATTGAATTATTTTCATCTTTTAATGGTGAATTGAAGTGAGAGTACTGTTGATATTCACCGTCTGAAATGGTGAACCAGTTGACGGTTAATATGTGAGGATGTGCATATGTATTTTTTTATTTTTTTTGTGTGTGTAACGAATTGGCAGTGTTGAGTGTATTAGTTCTTGGGATTTTTTTTCAAGTGCTGAATTTTTAAGAATCTTCGAAATTCCTCTTGCCACTGGAAGACTGATAATATAACAACAATCGACGTACATCCATATAATTGCTTGAATCTGGATTTTTTAACTCCTGCATTTGTTGAATATTGATCTTTCTCTTTTGTTTAGACATAAATTGCTTGAATATCACCCTTGTCTCCTCACGCTGGGGTAGTACATACTCGCTTGTATATGGTGGTAGTGGTGTGGTGCTTTCTATTATGCATAAGCACATAAGAATTCATGTTCTGTATTTTCCTGCGTATAACCTGTGAAATATTGAAAAAAAATAATTTAAATTTGTTTGTGCGGATTATATACTGCTGCTTATTATTTGTAGTTTTTTCTGATGGGTTGTAATATACAAGTATATACAGTGAAATTTTGATATAACAATCCTCTGCATACCAAGGAAAAATATCATTATATCGAGTATTTTGTTGTAGCGAGGTTTATGCTTATTATCACTGTATATGCATTTTCAATTAATTTATAAAAAAATAATTTTTTGAGTATTTTAGATGGGAGTAGAAAAACCTACACTTTTTCCATAAAAAGGTGACCAACAACCTCTTTTATTTCTTATTCATAGGTGTCAATTTCCAGACTTGAAAATGTGTGGCTTAACATGTGATGAAATGTTTCGCTGCCGAACACAACATGTCACATACAGAACAAAAGGGAAAACTATAGATTTTTTTGGAGATCACAAAAGGGGTTAACCATCTTTCCTGGGATATTCCCATTTTCCGTAATTTTGGCCAGCTGACATGTTTTATAAAAATGTCCAGTTTTCTCCATGAAGCCTTTTTGAATTTTTATTCTTTACTGAACTTAAAAGATTAAAATTATTTCACTAACTAAAAAAATTATGTCGTCTATAAATATGAATATTGTACCTCTCATATTAGTCACGTTAAAAGTTTTTTCCGTAAAATCCATTGTAATCCACCACGACTTGCAGTACTGCTTCATTTCCCACCATTGATGATTTTTCTGATAATTTTAGCAATAATTGGCAACTTTCGCTTACTTTTGACATAATTTTTAACAATAATTGGTAATTTCCATTATATAGAATCCCAATTTCCTGTATTTTTGTTAAGGAAATATAATTAATCAATTGGTCAGCAAGGATTGTAAAGACTGAGGGATTTTTTTTATGAAGCAGTAAAATTTGGGGATTTTCTATAACGATATGAAAAATTGGAAGAATATGCTTTTTGACTGGAAGATTTTAATAGGCCTAAAAAATTAGAAGCATCGGCATCTATGCTTATTATTTGATATATCAGTGAATGAAATTTGCATTTGCAGGTTATATACCACTGCACACAAGATAAATTTTTTTTCTTGAATTATTAAAGTTTATATCTTCAGGTTCTATGCAGGAAAATACAGTATTTGGTACTGCAATTCTTTTTTCTTTTTTTTTGTTGTGTTGTTCTCCTCCACACCACACTTTCATCCATACTCAAAATTAGGGCTTGACTAATTCCAGGTACCAGGTCGCTATCGGGACCAAAAAAGTTAAAATTGATGCCTAATTTGTTCATGTATAATAACTGAATTGAGGTCAGGAGACAGCACGAAGTTATCGGAAATTGTCTGTCACTACGGAAAGGATCATTAAGTTCCAAACAAGTCAAAGAATACACTATTTCAGAATGCTTGGTGAGCAATTTTTTTTTGACTTGCCAAGCCCTGCTCAAAATTATCTCCTGGAGACACAACTTCAGTTCCTTGTTTTCGCTCGCACGACATTATTAAAATTTCAAAAACTCATGAAACAGTAAAAATGATTTGGCAGTTTTTATTTCACCACCTCATAAGGATGCAAAGAAATATTTCTGTAATCACGATCAATCTACTAGAGCAGTGGAGAGTAGCATCTAAGTTACCTAGGTATTATATTCTCCAATACCTCATTTAAGAAACGATTATTAGCATCTTATAATCGTGCTTATGCCTATTTATAAGACTAAGAGGCAATTGGATGGTATGAAATCAACATTCATGAGAATTTCATTTGTTTTGATTGATTCAATTGCAAGTTCTCATTTAATTTGAGATTTTGATTTTTGTGATTATAACTGTTTTATATTCAGTTAAGCTGTTAGATTTGTTTTCTTGTTACATTTGGTTCTGTGCCAAAATATTTGCTTATTTTCTTCCTTTGTAATTTTTGTGTATTAATATAGATCATATATATGTTACGATATTGAATTTGATTGTATGCTGGTAATACATGTGTTTAACCGATAAATACAAAGATTGTGAGGGGAGAAAAAAAATAACTGAAAAGTGCTACTCGGATGTTCCTTTGTTCTGCTTGTATCATTTTTGCATGTGTTCAAAACATGAAATGTGTATATTACCATGAAATGTTGTAAATAGAGAAGAAAAAATTACTTTGACATTTTTTTGTTTTTTTTGGAGATGCTTGATCCATCACGATAAAATTTCATGTGATAATTCTATGTAAAACAACAAAATATAAATAAATTATAGCTATTGTATTTGCAAACTTTCTCATGAAATTTTTTGTCACCTTTCCAGTTGATTAGTTTCTTCGTATATCTAACTCAGGGCTATAAGTATGAAGGGGTGGGACTTCAAGCATAAGAGTCCTTCCTTCTGCCCAGGTAAGGTAATTAAATATAACATCTGGGCACAGAATGTTAAGCTTAAAATCCTCAAAAGCATTGTTGCTACTTTAACAATACCTCTTGGCCTCTGATTACGTCTTTATTTTTATCAGTAGTAGAATTGTAAATTTTTTGGTAATATTTCTCATCACCAGGACCCAGATTCTGAAAAATTCTTAAATATCTTTATTATAAAAGTCCATTGAATAGGCAGAATGCATACTGCAGGAGTGGAAAATCTACAATTTCTGACGTCTGCAACAATTTCCCCCTCATTTGTTACATACTGCTACAAAAATGCAGAAATTCTTCAATTCTGTGCCATCTTGCACTACAAACAAAAATTTCCCTTAGGAAATTTTGAAGTTGCGTCATAATAGAAGCTGACTTTTCGATGATGTCGTTTGTCCTCCTCGTAATTTTATTTCTTGGGTGCCATAAATGAAATTAGCCAGCATCTTTAACAGATTTTCAGTCTCTCGTTTTGCTTCCAAGTTTTCTATTATTCATTTTCTACTATTCTTTCTCTTGATATGTCATTTCCTTTTACACTGTTCACCAGCATGTCTAGTGTTCAATGGAAAATGGTTTCCAGCTGCGCATTAATTAAAATTGTAATGGTTGGTTTGAAAGGTATTTGATGTAACATTCCAGCAAAGCTTATTTAGGCAGACAAGTAGAGGCCAACAAAAATTCAGAAAACTTTTTTTTGGGTATGTGGTAGACTCTGATAATGAAAATGATGTGGTAACAAGCTAGCATCCCTCACAGCTAGTGACCATTTTTGTCTCATCATCATATTCTGCATACCTAGGCTAATTGTATTGGGATATACAGTTTACAGCTGATTCCAAAACAGACACAGTTCCAGAGGACGGTGATGGCCCCTTCCAAGATCTGAATACTATGATAAACATTAGTCTGTAACATAAAATAAGAGATGTTCTAACAAATCTATGAAATAAATTGCCCTGGACCTATCCTTTTTTTTAACGGTCATCCCACGCAGGCTAAAGTGTTTTTAGATGGGAGCAGTTATATCGACAGCTATGGGCGTCCACATCTGGGAATGTGGTTTGCCTAGTTTATTTTCTATGGACACCCAGGTCACTATTCTTCACGGGCCCCTTTATTAAAAAAATATATAATAGCCCCTATGCAATCATGTGAAGGAGCAGGGAAGTCTTGAGACAAAATTCTCACCTGTGCAAGACATCATTCTGGTGCCCTCTCGCATGTAAGCCGCATGAGTAAAATTATCTGGGGAAAACTCGCAGATTTATGTATATGCCATGAGTAATATGGTGAGAGATCAAGGGCAGATCTAGAGCTCGCTGTTGGGAGGGGGTGTTTTTCTTCTTACATTGTTGTGACCATACGTCCTGTATTTTTGGGGCAGTCACAGTTTTCTTTCCTGACTTTTTTTAGGAAAATGCCCAGGTTTCTTCAGTTTTTTAGTCCAAGTTTTCTTGAATTTATTTAATCAAAAATATTGATATGAGTAATTTCAATGGATTTATTGAATGCAGTATCATATTCACATTTCACTTGGGGGGGGGGGGGTGATCAAGGTGACCCCCCCCCCCCATAGGTCCGAGCCTGTGAGAGGTAACATAGGCAGTTTGGTTATTAAAGCTCTTATCATGAGCTTTATATTAGCTTACTTCATAAACTTACACATATTTATTATCTTGTATACTATCTTGTGTTTCAGCTAGATGAGAGGAATCATAAATTGCAATGGTTTCTGAAAAATATTCCATTCAATACAATCAATTTGAAATTCGCAGAAAATTTTTTAATTTTCATTCCCATTTTTGATTTCTTCTTCTTCAAACCGAGCACAACTCAGGTCTATTGCCATAGGCAATTTACTACCTAGTGAGTTGTGCCGGAAGTGTAAGTGCGTGTACCTAACAGTCTGAGTGCGTATCTAGTGTTGTGTATGATTTTTCAGTGCTGCCATCTATATCTCAGAAGTGAAGTGAGTGATGTGTAGTGACTGAATATTTGTACTGTTTGTAGGACTGCTGCTCTCTGTGGCGAGACTTTTTAACGGGGAGATCGGCTCGCATTTGCGCCTCGAAGTTGGGAACCACAGAAAACCAACTTCACCATTTTTGATTTGAAAGATAGCAACACTTGAACACATAACAAGTGCAACACTTATGTGAATTATCTTTTTTTTTCTCCTTTGAAACCAAAGTTTCCCAACCTTTTTCGTCCCATCACCCCCTTCTTCAGAAATGTTTTTCTCCCATCGCAATCGAACCCATAGGATCCTATGTTATACCCGTAGCTTCTACAGCCCCCCCTCTGAACATTCCATCACCCCCAAGGGGCATTAACGCCCCGTTGGGAATCACTGGTCTAGACCATAGTTTCTCGATCTTTTTTGCTCCCAACGCAATCTAACCCATAGAATACTATGTTATACTCATAGCTTCTACCACCCCCGGAGCGTTAACGCCCACATTGGGAATCACTCACTGGTCTATAGACAAAGTGATTTTAATTAATGCTGATCTGAAAACCATTTTCCATTAAACACTAAACATGTCAGTGAATGGCGTAAAAGGAAATGGCATATCCAGAGAATGAATAGTAGAAAATGAATAGAAAACTTGGAAGTAAAACGAGAAACTGAAAATCTGTCAAAGATGTTGGAAAATAAAATACATGGAGCAATCACAAATCAGTTAAAAATAAAGAGTGAAAACACATGTACTCAGATTGAATTTTTTGTGAAAATAGAATCATTCTATTAAATTTCTGATAGTTTAATCATTATTTTATAGTTTTTATTTCTGTAGTTTAAATTAAAAATAATTTAAGTCTAGTTTTTAATCACTATTAAATTTCTGAGAATTTCTAATAAATATTCTAAGAATGACCCAGCAAAAGAAATTATCTCAAAGTATGTCAAATCAAATTGAAGTAATATAATCAAGAGGAAACTCAAAGAGAAAAACATCATTTTAAATATGAAATGGGTAAACTCTGGTTAAAAAAGCAAGATCAAACGTTCAAAAATGCTTGAAACTGAAGAGAACAAATGCGCTACTTAGACTTGCATCAGCGGCAAAAACAATAATTACTTCTCAAATGAGCGTAATGTCTCTTCTGTAGTGATTTTATTTTTAATTAGTGATTATATCAAGTCTACAAGCTAAATCTAAAAACACTCATTTCCAAATTATTTTTGAAATCTCAAACATTGTCTGTATGTTAAAAGCCTCTCATTTGTTGATATTGTAGAGAATGTGAAAATATAAATATCAAGAAGTCTAAAAAAAATGTTGATTAAAAAATTAAAAAAATAATTATTATTTCTTCCAGAGCCTTGTACCTTGTGGGGGGGGGGGACACCCCCCTTCTTCTGAGCTAGAAATAACACTTTTTCTTGAAGTAAAGTGTAATCCTGTGTATGCTACTGCATATATGTATATAAAAACTGTATTTTATTTACTGCCAAAAATTTAAAGTGCTACAAAACTGATAAATGGTGCTACAAAAACATTTTTGCTGCTACGAAAATAATTTTTCGGCTACAAAAATCAAATTTTTATTTTCACTCCTGCATACTGTGACCTTCATTGAACTTTGCTTTTTTCTGGTGTACTGGGAACATGGACTGGACTTAAATATTCAAAAAGCTGGTGTCCTAAGAGTTTTATGGCATGTCAGCTAATGTGGGGGAGTACAGTACATGTATGCTAATTATTAATTGGGTAAATATGAAAAAATATACTAGAATATTTTTAAACAAAAAAAAAAGATGTGTTGCTTTTATATCTTTATTTCTATCTTTAATTATAGATAACAGGCACAGTTAGGTACCTATTTCAAGTAAATTTAGTATTAGTACAAAATTTAAACAGCTGGCCACTTCACTAAACAATAAATAAAAGTGAATTTAAGGAATTCTGATCTTATATGTGGGAGGTATAACAGTTGATTGGGAAAATGCTCAAATCTTCAAATTCATGTGAAATAATTTTGATCTGTAAGATATGTGGCATGCATTAACATTATGCGAGATTTGTTTCACCAGGAGAATATTAAATGGCAGATGGTATACATACATAGGCACAAACTTGTATCTGGCTCATGCGCCCGAGCTTCTCGCGATATTTGCCACACCATATCCTTAATACCTATAGAAATATGAGTTTTTTAGCTCCTTATATTCTCAATAACTTCATGCCTATACATACACGAAATCAAACTTCAGCATTCAGAATGGTTGCAAAAAGAAGGCATGAAGCTTATTGATGCTATCGATACGTTCTGTGAAGTTTTTCCAAGTGCGCTAAAGGTGGGGAGGCCAATTTTCTATTATGAAATTCAACAAAATGATAAAAAACAAACAAAAAAAACCCAAAAAACAAACAGCTCTTTAGAAAAATTTCTGAAGTCTTGATAGGTGTGACAATAGAGCCTTTTAGATTTCGCAACCCATTCAAAAAATATAAATGGTTTATTTCAAAAATTTCATTGGCAATTTTTAATGAAATCTGATACGGGGAATAAACATGCATGTCATTTTCAATAGTGAAACCTTAATACTCTCTGGATCACGAAAAAAATATTGTAAAGGGATTATCATTTATATATTAAGAGGCAACAGAGTTTAACATTACAGTATAGACATTGCCAAACGAGAATTGAAAAAATATTGTTATTGTTATATAGATGGATTTATCGTTATATCAAGTATCGTTGTAGCAAGGTTTCACTGTGCTACAAAATTTTTTTCCTATCAATTTTGTATAAATTGGCTTACATTTTTTTTTTAAATATTTTTTTGTCATTTTTTTTTATTTTTCCGGTTATTTTTTTGGCCAACAAATATCCGGGCCTTGCTAATCACTAAAGAAAAAAATCATCAATAATTCCAGATAATTAAGGTTCTACAGTATGCATAATTTATTATGTCTTTATGCCGGAGGTTAAGGGCACTATGCCCATTTTTGTCAATATTGGGATAACACTATTAACTTACCGTACTTAAGTTACACTACACATAGGTATAGGACCCTAAGTCATATTTTAATAAATAACAGAGATATTCACTTTATGAAACAGGTGAGCTCCAGAGAAAGATATAGGCATCCCTCACTTTACGTGATTAATTGGTTCCACAAAATTGCATAATGCGATTTGAATTTAACATTGGTGAGATAAGGATTGAGGGTTTCCTCCAGACGGATAAAAAAATAAACCTAACTTCCAACAGCAAAATAATTTTTTTTGAATGAATTGAATTTAAACTTTTAAATAAATCTCATAAATTTAAGCTATATGAATTTAATTAATACTTTTTACTTCAGTTTTTTCAGTAAGTGCAGATGTTTTCTTTCCTGAAGAACTTGGTATGATAGGCTAATAACTTTTTTTTAATGAAACAGCCGTGATTCAGGTGACAAGCTGCATTCTTCATCTCTATGAAAACTTCAAGAGAATTGCTAGAGAATTCTGAATATCCCTTACAAATACGACAATTTTAGTTTCATTAGGATCTTTCCATTTGATTAAAATTCTGGTCGCATTGTCAATGTTATCAAAAGATGTTAATTAATGAAATCTGGTGGATTATTGAATTATATTTGAGCATTTGTCTCACCTAGATCATGAAATCCAACAGATTTTGTCATTTTAACTATGTCATACCTTCAATTTGCAAGCCTATGCATGTTTAAAATAAAAACTCCAGGCCAAATTTTGCAGGTTACGATTTCTAAAATTAAATTTTCAAAATTGTGTTATAGCGAAGGATAACTGTACTAGAAAAAATCTTTAAACAGCTCTATTTTATAAAATTTCTTTTTTCTGACACTGTTACTCCTTACCTCCAGCATACAGGTATACGATACTGCACAGGAAAGTTTCTAGAACTGCCTCAAAATCAGAAATAAATAGTGATGCTAACCTTCAAAAAGCATTTAAACTGACAGAAACTGGCTAAAACAGCAAAAAATGTTTTCTTTCTAAGTATTAATTTTTTATAGAGATATTAAATTTTTCTCAAATTTTTGGATGGCTGGGGGGGGGGGGCACAGGCCTCCTGTGTACGCCTCTGCTTGGTGGTACCCTGGTATAGAATCCTTGTTCAAGTTGAATTCATCTTTTTCATATCAAAGTTACCCTGATTGAGTTTTAGAAGTCTGTCATAAGCACACAAGACAAATTTAAACATAGTTATTTGATCAATACTGTCTTGACAGTATTTTCTAATCTGAAGGAGAAAATAAACAGTTAACAATAATTTGTTGATTCAATAAGTGTTTCACTTGATCATGCGATGCCACATTGATGTTTTGTTTTTTAATATAAAAAAGAATAAGTATTTGACATGGGTTTTATACTTGTGTATTACATACAAATTTTCTGATCAAACGAACAACAATGGCGACTTCGGAAGAATAAATTAACCTTCTAGGTGGCACATCCTGAAATGACAAAGTCTATTGACAGTCCAATCACTCTGAATACCTTTTGTGTACTCCCGTATGAACCTGAAACAGATGAATCATATGTTCAATGACAAAATAATGTATGTGTGTGTTAAAAATAGATGTGATGTCTTTGATTAGCATAGCATACTGGAAACCCTGCTCTCATACATAATACAGTTGAACTCCAGTTTAACAAATCAGATAAAACTGATAATTTTTTATTTGTTAAATCCAGGGAAATTGTTATATCAAGTTTTAAAAAAAAGAATATATATGCGACAAAATTAAAAAAAAAAGTTGTTAAATCAAGGAGTTAGTTAAATTGGAGTTTGTTATATTGGGGTCTGACTGTACATGCTTATTGCCGCTGTGGTGGTCGAGTGGTTATAGTGACGGACTCGCGATGCGAGGATCCGGGTTCGAACCCCACAGTGGCGGTCGGCTGAAGTTGGTTTTCTGTGGTTCCCAACTTTAAGGTGCAAATGCGAGCTGATCTCCCCGTTAAAAAAGTCTCGCCACACAGAGCAACAGTCCTACAACGATAAATCATTCAATCATAACACTTCACTCATAGTTTGAAAAACTAGTGGCAGATGGCAGCACTACACATAACAAGCATTACAGAGAAACAAAAAACTTCACGTCAGGTTTCACTACACGTACACGCCCTGCACATTCCCGCATGTATCAATTCGTTGGGGGTTCCGCGGGGTGCATGTGTGGTGTAGCAGCAGTAGGTAGGCCTCCAAAAAATGGCTCGGGGATCCATGATGTTCTTAAGTCAGCCACCTCGTTGGGCAATTTGCCTGTTGTGGCGTTGTATTTGTATCTGTTTGTAAACAGATTTTTTTTTCTACATGGTAATTTTCAACATCAGATCAAATAAGGACAGAAATGCATTGAAATGGTGTTTAGAAAAAGGAATGTCATTTCACAAACACAAGGAACTGTTTTTCAATCACATCGATTAAACCTACCTGTAATTACATATGGTGACTTCTTCTTTAGCACGTTCATGGATGTTTTTGTTGTCCATATTTTTCATGTCCTCGAAGCCTTTCAGTATATGATACACCATTGTGATTTCACAAAATCGTTTCTGATTTGCTAAAAAAAGAGGAAGAAAAGTAAATAGTCAGTCTAGGGAGAGCAATTGGATTGATTTTATATAGGATTGTATATACCCATGTATAAGCAAAATGAGGGGAAGGGGGTGATATGGCTGAGTTTTTGCAGGGAGAAAAATTTACCTACATTTGTGGTTTTGGTGGTCCTCAGAAAAGTAGGGGGGGGGGGTGAATAAAATTATACATGACTACATATAGTATCTTTTTTTCTGTTGGCAAAATTATCACTTGTGTTTATCAGAATCAACACAAAATTACAAAATGAAAATATAATTGAGGCACTTGACAAGTTAGAGGGTTTGATAGTTCAGGTCAATGACATTCACTTAACTACCAGTGGACATTCCAAAGTCACATGGAACAGAAATCTGTACTTGAAAAACCAGACAGACCAGTGTTGCAAATAATCGACTGTGATTTCCCTTGAATACATTAAAAAACATAACAGCAAGAGTTTGCAATAAGAAAATTAAAATTTTTTTCTCTGCCAGGTAAAACTTTGTAATTCTTTTCCTGCATTATAATAGCCATTTAGATTATTTCGTTCTGATATTGATGAATGAGCAGGATTCTCTTCAATCATGAAATTGGTTTTTGTTCTCGCTGCAATTTAATTCTTTAAAACATATTTTCACAGAACTTCGTGTGCTCAGAATGATGTAGTTGATTGACTAAACAATTAAATTTCTCATTCATCAACTCATTGTTCCATTCTATGACTTTATGGACTTGTTAACATCATTCTGCTGATCGGAAAGATTTTAGCATCATTTGTTCAGTAATTAGGAAACTTAAGTTTTCATCAAATAAACCCTTGCAAAAATGACTATTTTTCTGTCAATGGAAGAGTAGGTAAACTTTGCCTATTAATACTCAGAAAAAATCACCAACGAAAAAGGCAAAATAAAGGAAATTACGAAAACTCCTTATGCATTTTGATACACTATGGGTGTCGTTTTCAGAGGATAAACTATCACACTGACCGAGGATCCCACTTGGATTGATTACCAAATCTTAACTCTCTGTTACTCAGTGGAAAGAAAAAATATAGGTCTGTCCACGGCAAACATTGTGACCATAAAGGTCAATCACTGGAAGTAACAAAAGTCGCAAGTCACACATCCTTTCTCCTCAAATAAAGGACCTACAAAATGCGCATCTGGGTGCTTTCAACAGGTAATGAGATTCCCCTACATAGGAGAAAGAGGTAAAAAAATGTGACTTTCCTATGTCTATCTTTTGTTAGAAATACCTCAGAACAATGTTCACAAGGAGCATGTGCAATGATAAGTGATTAGTAATCCACTCTATTGTATTCCTAAAAAAGCAGAAAGGAAAAATTTACATTTTGAAAATTTTTTGACATTACAGCAAAAGGTTCCTAATTTGCAACTCACTATTTATGAATGTATTTTCGTGAAACAATCACATGCAAATACAAGGCCACAATAGGCAAAATACCCAACGAGGTGGCTGAGAAAAAGATGCCCATAACAAACATGGATGTCATATATTTCTAAAATACAGCAATCCAATTAAAAGTTCAATCATAAAACTAAAGACTACATATACAAAAATTCAGATCAAATTACTTGTAATAGTGAAATTCTCGTTACAAGCCATACTTGATATAAAAGACACACACTTTCACTGTATTTCACTCTTTACTACGGCTGGGAGTCAAAATTTTTAGATTTGGATTTTAATCAAATATTTTTAAATGGTAACCATTCATATATGTAGTGACTCTCACTGCCATTTTTTGAGGTAAATTCTTCATGCTTTTTAATAACAAGATTTTATTTTTTAAATTAAGAAAAAAGATAATATTTTTTGATCTTGTTGGGATATATTGCGTGCCGCTACAAATTCCTTTGGGGAGTCACAAGTTTGACACCCGTTTTATGGTATTGGTGTTACACCGATGGCTGAAACCTTCCATGCGCACGCTCTAAATGGCATTACTGACTCCTTTACTCAAAAAAAGAACAATTTCTTTTCCTCTTTTTTGTTATTCACAGTGGAGATTATGCATTTTGGTCTTGTCTTTCAAAACTTCAATCGAGCTCAATTCAAAACTGTTCTCATGTTCAACATCACCAGTTTTCCTTGAATCTACTTGTAGTTTTGCATGCTAACAAATTTTGCCAAATTATTGAGTGTGATTCAAATATTTTTAAATGTGGGCTTATCTCAAATGTGATGTATAGGAACATAATTCAAGACATTTAATCAGTTTGGTCACATAAATCAAGCTGAATTAAAAATTTCTAATGAACATTTCAATTGAATTTTTTTATAGGATTAATCAAGTTAGTTGATTCAACTAAATTTTTAACTGTGATTTCCAATTTATTAATTGACCTGATTAAGCGAAACAGCCCTACTCTGTACACATTGAAAAAAAGTCATAACATATTAAAATGAATCCAGAACATGTTTTAAGTAACTCACTTTCATCAAACATGATCCCAATTTGATATGGGAAAGAGAACAGTATGTCGGAAAATTTCACAGACAAATCTTGTCGCTCTTTTACACTCATGTGGCAGTAATTTCTCTTGATTTCACTGATCGCCTGCCAAAAAATAAAAATAAGTAAAGAAACAAAAATTGATTTAACTACAACACATTAGCGATTAAAAAAGAAAACCAGAATACAGCGATACCTTGGCTAACAAATGTGATTCCAGAACGAATCATCTTCATTAGCCAAAACATGATTTTTCATAGAAACGTATGGAAAATAATTTAATTTATTCCAGCCACTGCTCAAAATTTAAAGATAAGTCTTTTAGAGCAGGAGTTATACAAGGAGAGTTATAAAAAAGACAAAAACTGACTGAAGGCTAAAATGAACAGCTTCAGAATTGCATTAATGAGAATTTACAGGAAGATAAGATACCTAAGATCTTTTTAATTCACACTATGTACACAACCCACACCAGCATTAGTCTACTAATACCATAAAGCTTTAGTCTACTAGCTGGTGTTGACACATATCAGTCAACTTTGTAGATGTCAAACACCATTTGTGATTTGGTCAGCTCATTTCTGCGGCTGATTACATGCAGATGGAAATGATAAGCTCCTAGAATATACAGATTGTTCAGTTTTATGCTTGCACCGAAAGAATGCGAGCTCTGAAAA
This sequence comes from Pholcus phalangioides, assembly GCF_987345545.1. NCBI lineage: Eukaryota > Metazoa > Arthropoda > Arachnida > Araneae > Pholcidae > Pholcus > Pholcus phalangioides. Next base: position 639,079 of record NW_028301612.1, on the reverse strand, counting down.
CATATATAGGCTCATTTTTTTCAATTCATTTTCTATTAGTCGGATCTTTCACGTTACATGAAATGGATAAAAAATTTTAAAAAGAGAAACAGAGGTGTGTAGTGATTCTGAAACCAAGCGATTCTGAGGTAGATATGAGTTAATTCGGCTTGAGTGACAGTAATCCTGATGATGACTACTACTACACCATACATCCACCTTGTTCATATTGAAACTTCTAACGAATTGGTACATGTTGGAATGTGTGTGCATGTGTTGTAAACCTGACGTGAAGTTTGTTTCTGTGTAATGCTTGTTATGTGCAAATTTGCCATCCTGATGATGACTGAAACATATCCATACACCCCAGGCAGAAGGGTCCTCATGTAGTCATTTTTATTTTTTGTTTATGTAACTAAAACTAATTGTAATAAATGTTTCAAGTGGAGAAATGTGCTGTTATTCTTTATTGCCATCCACAAACGATCTAATTTCAGGAAAACAAAAAAAAATTAACTGGGAATGCACCTGGCCACATGCGACCGAGAGTTCCTCTATAAGTACTGGTTGTGAGTTATGAACATTCGCTATTGACTTTCTACTTGAACTTCTTTCTAGTCATGATCGGAGACAAAGCAAAAAAGGAGCTTTAAGCACTTCCCAATTCTCTGGACGCAATGTTGGATAGTATGTGGTGATATCGCCTTGTTTAGGCTCAATTACATTGGCCAAGTTTACTAGCTATTTTTTGGTGAGTAAAGTAGCCGGCATGCGAACAAGTTTCAATTAGCGCAGTGAATTTCAATTACACAGGACTAGTAAAATTGCTCACTGGATGAGCGAGCAACTCATTTTCTTTCTCTTCCTTTTTTGTGTATTGCTGTCTTTCAAGCAAGTAGCTTGTAAACTCGTCCAATGTAATTGAGCCTTAATTCTACCACTGTTGCTGTGATGACCAAAAGGTTGGAACTGGAGCTGAAATTCAACTTGCAAGGTGCTGTTTTATGTAAGCATGTGCATCCATATCTGCAAAATGCTCATTAGACGAGATAGATAGGATTGCGAAAAAATCTTTGTTAGCTGAAAAATTTGCAAGTCAAGGCGTTCATTAACTAAGGTATCACTGTATAGAAATCAGAGGCAAAAAAATAATTCTATAAGAAGTTCAAGAAGAAAATAATAGTATTTATTTGAATTTAAGTCTTGAAAATCTTGTGCACAAAAAAATTAACATTCAGATCTGCTCTAGTTGCATAATTTTATGGATTTTTATGACATAAAACTCTGATTAATATAATAGATATTTAGATGAGCATCAGAAAAATATAGCCTGATGGCGCGATTAATAGAATAATTTTACCTCATCGGTGACTAAACCTTTCATAGAGTTGAAGTTCCCGCTGGCCAGGTATGAAGATATGCAAACCATTGCCTGAAAGAGGATTAAAACAAAAATATTACTATTTACCACAGCTATCTAATTCACAGAATTATTATATTTACATATTTACATCGTATAAAAGATAAATACCATGAACACTGTGATATTAAATATACCATACATGATTTGGAAATATGAGTGGTTCCTGAAATTCAAGTAAGAACATCGAACATTCAATGATTCCTTGTTTGTATACCAGGGCTTAAAATATGCTTAGTTGGATAGTAATAACGCCGCCATTAGAAAAAATGCTTACATATTCCCCCCAGATATAATCCTAATGCAGTTCAGGTGCATCAAAATGACAATAATAATGGCCTAGCTAGCATTTGTTGATTCATAAATATTCTAATACATTTGAATTGTGGTAAGTTACATTTCTTATTCATTTTTCATCATTTATATTCAGGGGTGAGCATGTCATGACAAAGTAAAAGTGAAATCACATCTATGGTTATAGCTGTAGCAATTTTATCATGTTCCCTCTTATGTCTCATTTGTATATGTGCATGCAGGCACATTAGTGATCATACAAAATGTTTTTTGCTCCACTGAACTTTGCGTCATTTCACTTTCATTGCGGAATGGTGCTATTGCTATATATATATACAACAGCACACCACCCTGCTGTTTCTGCACCACATTGTTCACAGTGTTAAACTGCTTCTGTTGGGCTGAGGGTTCGCAACAACTTCAAATCCTACGGAATTTATTTTCTGGTGAATTGGATTTCATATTTTTGTGATTTTTTACACCCGTACTACCCCTAAATTGGATAGTACCAGTGTACCGTCCGTTCAATTCTATGGGTGCCCTTTCAATTATTCCAATTTATAACGTGGATCATTACACAGTGGATGAACTTTTGATTATTCCGATGTGTAACTAATGTGGATAATTACTGTGCTGTGAAGAAAGGAAGATAAAAAAACTCTTTTTTATTTCCCTACATTATGTGTCAGGTTGCAACCTCAGGTCTTGGTACCCATACGGGTAATTAAACTTCGTTTTCACTGGCTGGGGAGGCATGATGACGATGATGATGTCAATCCATACATGTGCAAAAACATCAGTTGGCTTCATCATTGAAGCTTGCTGGGAGGCACAGCTTCCCTTTCTTATCTCCACTCATGACAACTGGTGAGAGTTAGTCGAACTTTTTAGAGAGTTGTAACTTAATACTGTTGTTACCTGTTTGGCTCCACGAACAAATTCCTTGACGCTGAAATCCCTGTCGAAGTAAGGCTGTATAATAACTTTCACGAAAATCCAGTTTTTAATCGCCAATAGGATTTCAGGGCGAACGATCGGATCAAAGGCCATTAAGAGCGGCGGTTTCTTCTTTTCGTCGCCGCCACCGCTCTCCGAACACAAATTTCTAACGAGCGTCGTTTTGGCGACAGTTTCATCTTTATTTACAGTTAACGGCAGATTTATCTTTGGAAACTTGAATTGTCTTTGGTGTAAATTCATCTTCATCAACAACTCGCCGTTCTTCTTCCTTCTCATCAAAACACGCGTCAAATTCGAGGCGATCATAATCATAGTCTCGCCAAAATACTGTGTTACTTTTCGACTACAAAATACCACTGTAAACAATGCAGTTCAAGTTGAGAAAAACGAGGAGACGCCGTAGATCGATTTGCGCAATGAATGACTTATCTTTTTAATGACATTTAAATAAAAATAAATTTAAGAAATAAAATTTAATTAGTGAAAAAAATCACATTAGTGATCATTTATTACCATGTGATGATTAAAAGATATTTTTACTCTTCAATTTATATCATTGCATTGTGCTGTCATCTGTCAGTGTTATATAGTGTTTCTTGTTTCGTTTTTTAATATTATGTAGGTAATGTTAATAGATGACAGCACAGTGTGTATTGAAACTCAAAACTAAACAGACCATATGTCCCGGGGAAAAATAACGGTAATGCGGTATCCGAAATCCAAGAAAATACGTGAAATCGTCAATTGCCGCCATAATTAATGCCAATAGTGAAGAAAATAGCTAATTATGATTGAAATCATTCAGAAATTGCCAAGTGGTAGGAAATGAATCGCTACTGTAAATCATATGTTTAAAATGTAATAATTCATGAGAAGGGTGAGAAGGGGAAAAGTAAAACTCGACGATGTTTAAAATGGATACTGAAATAGCCAGCATGCCGGGAAATTGGAGTCACAGAATCTGAAAAATTCTTAAATATCTTTGTACTAAAAATCAATTGAAATTGGAAAATGTGCATATTGTGATCCTTATATTTGTTTTTTTGTTGAATTTTTCGTGAATTTTCCTTTTTGTTGTTTTCTTGAATTTCTCTGTCCCGTAGTCCTCAGCCTCCTGAAATTTTCTGCTCCTGCCCCCCCCTTCTTTTCTGTTCCTTTTTTTTGGGGGGAGGGAAGCTTTTGCGTTATGAATAATTTTCAACCAATTCCTTAAAATTTTCAAATTATCATAAAATTAATATTAATACTGCAGTGTGACTGTGGTGACCTTTCAATCTTGTCACACTCAACTAAAGGCGTCTCCATTATCCTACATACTGGAGCCGGGGTTCATAGGCACAGATCTTTGATGGCCCCCGGGTCCTTATTTTCCACAGTCCCTCCCTATAGTGCAGCGGTTCCCGACCCGGGGTACGTGAAAAGAAAATGGTAATGGCGGCCATCCATCTAAAAAAAAGATTAAAATAATTAAAAACATTAAAAATAATTTTTTTAAAGTAGGTAGAGGTTTTTACTAATATTGTCAGTTGTAATATATTGGCCTTCCCTATCAATAAAATCTTCTATAACAGAGGGGTTGTGTTCGCTGGAACAGTCGGCCTTCCCCCCTCCCGCCCCCAACTTATGATCGGGATTCGTGAACTCCTTCCTCTCGGCTCACTTTACTTCTGTGTTTTTGATTTGATTGTTGATACATGCGGGGCTGTGCATAAAAGCGAAGAATTAATTCGTGTTGTGTTTAACTTTTGTTGTGGGCTTTTGTATTAAGGCGTGTGCGGATTATTCTCACAATTTTCTGCGTCAACTTTTCTACCAAGCACCTACTACTCACGCGATTTGCGCTATGGATCAGTGGCTAAAAACTAAATCTGCGCGGAAGCGGACTGAAACACCGAAATGAAATACCGCGCACCTGTAAACGTGAAAACTATTTTGAATCTTCCAAAAGTGATTCTGCCAAAGCTACCGAAACCTCCTACTATATTAGCTATCGCATTGCGAGACGAGGAAAAAATCACACTATTGGTGAAAAGATGCTGTCAGATTAGGCTGACCATATTTCCTCGAGAGAAATACGGGACAGTGGGATTCCAAATACGGAAAAATACGGGACATCGCCAATTATCGTCAAACACGACGCCAAAATCAAACAAAGTTGCCAAATATTGCTGAAATTACGGGAAAATCACAATGGCGGGAAATGATGCATTACTGCAAATTGCAGTGGATCAAAATGTATTCCACGAAAAAAAAAAACGTTCACCAAGGCAAATGTGGGAGATTAATATTCTCATATATAGTTGTAATTATCATAAAATAATTTATGAGTTGAAAAATAATGTCAATCTTTGACTTCAATAAAAAATAAAAATTCAAGTAGGCTTCGTGTAAAATACGGGAAAAGCCGGGACACTTTTGCCAAAAAGTTGGGACGGCCAAAAAAACAGGAAATACCGGGACTGTCCCGGGAAATACGGGACGTATGGTCACCCTATGTCAGATGCATGTTTGAAGAGGGAAGTGCTGTTATAATGAGTTATTATTATCTCTATCAAATAATGAAATGTCTCGAAGAATACAGGACATGTCAGGCGATGTTGAGAGCACAATCATAAGTCATGTCAAAGGTGAATTTTTTTCTGTCCAAATCGACGAAAGTACCGACGTTTTGCGCAATATTCTGTGCTACTTTTAATTGCTAAGTACTTGAAAGAGAACTCGAAGTAAAGTTTTTCTTTGTCACCCATAGAAGGGGTACGTACGACTGTTTAAGACTTATTTGAAGCAATTGATCATTATCACGTTGAAAAAAAATTCAATGGTCGAAATGCACTAGGGCTCACAAGAGATGGAGGAAAATCCACGGAAGGTTGCTACGCAGGCCATCATGCACGCGTAGCATAAGTCGCTCCCAAAATGAAATGGACTCACTGCTATATTCACAGACAGATCCCTGCATCGAAACCGTTGCTTCCGAATTTGCGAAACGTTCTTGATGAAGCGATCAAGGTTTTCAACTTTGTCAAGGTGAATCCTATCAACTACAGGTTGTTTAAATTGTTGTGGGCAGTACCGTCTTAACGCATGGGCCCACCCGGGCACGGCCCGGGGGCCTCAAGAGAAGAGGGGGCTTCACAAAAATGAGATCCGGTTGAAATTTTCTAGAATGTTCCTGGTAGAGCCTCAGAAAAACCACTTGGCCCGGGGGACCATGATGCTCTTATGACGGCCCTGGTTGTGGGAAGATATGGACATCCTTCACAACGCTTTGCTTTTGCACACCGAAATTAGGTGGCTGTCCCGGGGTTAAGTCCTGACGTTGCTGTTTGAACTCCGGAACGAGGTAGCCCTTTTTTTAGGAAGTGTTTAAAACACTTCACGATTTCTTGTCACAAGCCGAGCTAAATTTAATAGTTGGCCATTTGGATGGATTAAAATCCTTGTTTGAAAAATATTTTTCAGAGCCGGAAATGGTTGATCGGTGGATATCTAATCCTTTCAAAGAAGACTATTTTCAACCGGCTTGATTGTCGATTCCAGAAAAAGATAAATCGCTGGAGATACCTCTCATACATCAGATACCCCTCTGAACATCCGCTTCAATGACGGGATGGTGAACTTAGTCAGTTTTTGGGCTTGCAGCAGTGACGAATACGTTGAACTTTCTAGAAAAGCCATAATATTTTTGTTGCCGTTTGTTAGCACTGAGCTTGTTGAACGGGCGTTTTCTTCGTATACTTACATAAAAAATAATCGTAAATATACGAAGCAAATTGACCGCGCTCTAGATTTGAGTTTGTATTTATCCTCTTTTGAGCCTAATTTTTTAAAAAACTTTGTGATTAAATACAGTCCCAAACATCACATTAATTTTTTTCCCAAACTTTGTGTTAATTTGTTTGCTTACTTGGAAAATAAAAAAAGCTAAATAATGAAAAAATAGACCATTTAATTTAATATTCAACATGTACCTTTTTGCTTAAGTTTTCCGAAAACTGTAATGGGTGAAACAGAATGGGGGAGGGGGGAGTCCGGAGGATTCGGGGTTGGGAGTACGCGGAAAGGAACCGAGCCAGCTGGGGGTACGCGGACTGAAAAAGATTGGGAACCACTGCTATAGTGAATTTATAGTGTAAAAGAAAAGAGAGAGAGGGGGGGGGGGGCATTTATTCCAGTCTGAGAGGGCTCCATAGGGCTAGGACGATGCTTATCATTGTTTTTCTTTCTTTCACTTTTTAAATCCATTACTGTATGTTGGGGGCCCATGAAACATCTGGAGGAGGGGCTGCCAACGATCCCAGCTTAAGTTCCCTGCTGCAGTAAGATGTGGGGAGAGGGTATGCCCCGGACATCCTAGATAGAACCTTGTTAGTCCCCCTCCACTATGTGTAGAGAGGGGCATGAGCGCTTCGTCTTTAAATACGATACATTGAAAAAGTAGTTTGAACTCGGATAATTAATTATTTTCATTCAAGCACATTATATATTTAAAATAAAATTATTAGAAAAATAATTGTGTTTGAATTCAAGGCCAGCTCCGCTACTAGGCGAAAGCGGGGGGGGGGGAGAGGGGGAAAAGCTCCTGGCGCTGGATCAGGAAGCACGCCAAGTTTACTCTTTTTCCGTTCAAAATAACCAGTGGGGTGGGCCGCCAGAATGGGTACAGGCCCCGGGCGACACCTGTTCACGGTGCACACACACTTTTAGAAACGCGAATTTCATTCAGAACTTATTGAAACCCAAACTAAAACTGAGGTTATTTTTAAAGGTCTTGGAAATAGATGGCGCCACCATATATATTGCTTTCTTTCACTTGTCTTGTCATTGGAGTATTTCTCAAAAATCCCTGAAATTATTGATCCGGTGTTAGACGCATGTACGAAAGATAGAGTGTAGGGTGTGTGCGGGTTGTTGGGATTCCAGGACAAGAGCCCCATCCGGGGGCAATAATCTCATCAAGACCAACCTTGGCTCCGGTTTTGTGTTTGAAGAGCAGCAAAACGTCGTCTTTTCTTCTCCCATTTCATTAAATTTCATGTGTGTGTGTGTGTGTGTGTGTGTCTTTTTTCCTCTTTTTTCCACTATTTCCTCCCGTTTTTTCCCCAATCCTTCTTCTCCGGTTTCCTCCAAAATGTACATTGGACTCAATTTATTTCCACGGGAATTGCTACCCTATAAAACACTACTACAAGCAGCGCTGTAAAATGAGAATGCCCTCATTCAAACTTCCGACGTTTGGTTGGGTGTCAGTGGTGGGTGGCTGCTGGACTTTTTCGAGTGGTGTAAGTTCGGTTGGAATAGATAATAATGAAATTCCAGTAGTTTAAAAGTTCAACGATGAATATGGCTGTTATTCGATGCATTATTGGGGAAAAAAATAGTTTTGAGGTGTAAATATGTAACTATATAAATACGCACACAACGCGAAGTTTTTATTGAATCTATTTTTCAATTTCAAGTCCTATTATTTTTCACATCTTGAGTTCAACGACAACGCTTTCATGTTTAGTGTTTTCAAAATCTATTGATGTATTTTTCCAAAATAATGACCACAATAGTAGTATTCTTTTCTTTAGATTTTTTTTTCTCATTTGTGCGAAAGTTTTATGAATGAAAAATTCCAGGAGAGGTACTGAAAGAAAAAATTGAATAATTTGAAGAGCCTTGACGTATAGATTTTTTGAGAAGGCATTGTTTTAAGGTGCTTTGTTTGTAATGAAGCATTTGCTTATTAATTGGGACGGTTTGAGAAGACATTGTTAGACTTGTTTAAAATGAAGCCATTGTTTGTTTTAAAAGCTGGACTTGTTTCTCAAGACCAGAGTCGTCTGGTCATGTGCCTACCTGTGTACGGCTTGGAGTGTTCAGATGCACAGGGGTCTCCACAATGAAGAGATATGGTACTGGGGAATGTTGCATTTGTGTGTGGAGAGTATGTAAATTGGTAGGCCAACATTTCCAGCCATGTAGGGAGCAGGGTGGCCAGTGCTGTCTTAACGCATGGGCCCACCCGGGCCTCAAGAAAAGAGGTGCCTCAGAAAAATGAGAAGCAGTTGAATTTTTCGGGAATTTGCTAGGAAGGGTATCAGTGTAATCACTTGGCCCGTTGACCTATGATGCTCTTAAGACGGCCCTGAGGGTGGCTAGAGAAAAAATCTCTACCCGTGCGGGACCTACCGTATTTTAACGTGTATAAAGAACCTCCTGATTTTTTAGGCTTAAAATTTGGAAAAAATTTGAAAAGATATTCCTATCTAAATTGCTATCCACGTATAAGAAACGTCTCCTATTTTTGGAACAAATTTTTTGACAAAAACTTGTTCCTTATGCACGTTAAAATAGGGTATTTTTGGTCCCGAGCACGTTTTTTCAGTCGATATGAAGCTATTTTTCAACCCTGTCGAATCGGTTTTGGCACCTGTCATAGAGCTGCGTCCCATGTGTCTGCACGGGTCGCATTGCTCAAGAGCCTCCCCTGGTGGGGAGGGTGGGGTGGGGTGGGGTTTGGAGGACCCGGAAACACAGTGGTGCTAGTGATCAACTGAAGTTGGTTTCCTGTGATTCCCAACTTCGAGATTCCCACTTGCAAAGTGAATGCTAACCGATCTTCCCGTTATAATGTCTCGCCACATGAAGGCTTTGTTTATTCCCTGGGATTGTTGAAGATGACATTGCATTGTAAGGGGTAAGGAATGCTTTGTTAGCAATGAAGCAATTTTTTATTGACTGGGCTTGGATGAGTGCTTTGTGAAGACACTAGTAAGGAAGCTTGATGAAGCCATTGTTAATTGACTGGTGCTGTTTGATAAGAATTTGTTACGAGTGCTTTATGTACAGTAAAGCCTTTGATTATATTGGGATTGTTCGCATTATCATCGACGTATTAATTGTTTGACAAACCTACGAACTTCTGTTCGTACGTATAGTAAGGTATTTGAAAAGCCACATTGTGCTTATGTAACCCTTTCGTACCCGAGCATTCATATTTTGCAATTTTCAAGATAATTTTTCATTTTTGATGCTCAAAAATACATTAAAAACATAAATATCAGCATTTACAAAAATCTTTTTTTTGTAAAGAACCTATTCTAACTCAATTCCATTTCGTTCAAATTTTTCCAGTAAAGATGATGCAGGGTATATTCATTATTCATATACGAATATTTTCCAGAATTTTATGTTATAAATCACACTTACCCCTGAGGCATTTTCTCCTGGAAGCCATCTTAAAATAGGGTCATATTTTCGAAAACCGACAAAGGAGAACGCCTGCACTAAGGCGACTGGATAACCCTTATTCTAGTGGCTATAGCATGCACTAAGATGCCTTCGTATGTATTAAGGAGTTCTAGCCTGCACGTGCAACCTTACTGACGTCACTTATCCCTATTTCCACAATAGAGGGCGCCACTATTCCGATGAATACAACCGGCCACAACAATAGTTTTTCAAACAGAACTGCTAAAAAGATCAGAAACAGGAAAAATTTTGGAATTTCGACGGCTATTCATGAATGCGTGTGGGAAAAAACACAAAAACACATATATGTATTAATGTGAGAATGTATAAAGAACGACAAATATGTGTTTCATAGTGAGAAAAAATAATTTTCCCAGAAAAAATAATTCCGGAAACCTGAAAAGGAGGACAAAAGGGCGAATTTTCCGAAACGGAGGAGGACGCTTGAAGTGACATAAAAAAGGAAGGCGGTTGGTAACCCTATCTTAAACCAACCCCCCCCCCCCGAAAGTTCAACATTAAGTGCTGCCCTCTGATAAAGCCCCCCAAAGTTCATATCACCTCTCTATTTCTAACTAAAAACTTACATAATCCTTCAAGCCGGGCCTAACTCTTCGAGGTTAAAAAAAAAAAGAAATTCTACAGTGGGAAAAGCAACCACCCCATTCGTGCATGCAGGGTCTGTGAAGAATAAACATTGTCTGACAATGGGTAGATATTTTTAAAAAGCTAAGCAAAAATATAACTAGAACTTCAACTGTGTGTGGTTTCATAAAATCTATTCAATATTAAATATTCAAAATAAGAAATCTCGATTAAAATCATTAACTTATAAATTTGAGAAATAATCCTGAATCGGAAAAATATCTTTGAGGCCATTCAAGTATTACGTCAGCATCGATGGGGGAAGGGGGGTTTCCGATTTGCTGACAAGGGGGAGGGGGGTTGGATGATGCTTACGTCGTTAACCACCCTTAATGGAAATATGAAATATTTTTAATGGCATCTTACTCGGTGCGCCAAAAACGAGAAAAAGCTTTCGATAGTTTGTGGGCACTTGAAGTAACATCACCCCCCCCCCCATTGATAAGTGCCCTACAGAAAGACTCTTTAGTGATCTCTAAATGTTTCGCGGATCCAAGTGATCTGGAAATGTGTCCGGGCCTCTTAAGTGCTCTGGAACTTTGCCACGCATCACTCAAGTGATCCGTAATTATATGCCGCGGATCACACTTAAATAATCTGAGAATATGCCGCGGGTAACTTGAGTGATGTAGAACCGCACTGGGGGCCACTTAAGTGCTCTGAAACTACGTCATGTCACTCAAGGGATCTCTAAGTGTGTCACGGATCACTTAAGTGCTCTGGAACTGTGTCCCGGGCCATTTAAGTGCTACGGGTCGCTTAAATGCTCTGGAATTGTACCACGGGACACTTAAGCGATGTGTAAATGTGCCGCTTAATTCATTTTTACAAAATTAGGTTTGAGGAGGGCAGGCGCATCAGATAACCCCCAGGGCCATATTTGGTCCACGGGCAAAGGCCATTTATGCGATATACCATTATATGGCTTAGAGGGTGGGTGGCAATGAATTTATTAATGATAAATTTTCAAATAACATGTTCTTCAAATAACATTGAAATTAACAGAAATTGATTATAATAACACATATAAAGGTATTTTCTTCCGAGATTTCAATTAAAAAAAAATATTTTTTGACATTAAAAAATAAATTTTTGTTTGTGGGGGGGGGGGGGCACGAGCCCCCCTATGACCCCCTCCCCCGTGTACGCCTCTGATCCCACCAATATGCATTAGGATTCAGAGGGAGCAGAGCTGATGACGAAATTTTGCTGACGGGGGGGGGGGGGGGGAGTCAGAGTTTTGTTGACTTTTGCTGACAAGGGGGAGAGGGTCAAAAATGGCTAAAAATTTGCGTACGTAATACTTGAACGGCCCCTTTGGGTAAAAATTCCTATTTTGTGCAGGGGGGTCACACCAAGTCAAAATCGGAGAAGGCAATCAAATACAGCCAAATCGGTTGTAATGACACTCTGGCTATAACGTCAGTTATTAACGTTCTCTGTGTGATCTCCCATAGATAATAATGTTAATAATTCTTGCTTATAACGTCGATAAAACGGAACGACCTCGGATATAAAGACACTTTTATGGTGTTTCCCCAATAAATTAATGAATCAGAGTTTAGCACAAGAAGGAATACTTACGTCTGTTGTACTCTGGTATAAATTGATTTCATAAAACATAGGTTTCGACTTTAATTTGATGAGGGTAATATGCCCATCAGATGTTTTGCATTAACATTGATTAAAGGCTACAGTACAAACATATATATGGAGAAATGCTCATCGAACAAAATTTGAGCCTATTGATTGCACTTTATTTGGCTATGAAGCACAAAATGGTGTCACGTTCACGACAAATGACAAAGCAACCTTTGCCGGAGTCTTTAATTCAGCCTTGTAAATGTACATCGAATTGTCGAACAGTGTCTTGTAATCAGGATTAACTTGTATTTGCGATGTGCAAGTGTGCAAACAATAATTGCCAAAATAAAAATGACTGATTATTTGTCTTTTTTTCGCACATTTCTGTTTGAATTTGCTCTTTCTTATTGAATTATTTTTTATTAACACACGATAAGTTTTTTTATTAATAATTTTCATTTTTATTTCATTTAACAACCTATCATTAATTTTATCATCAGAAAACTAACTATTGTCATTAAATTAATTTTTATATACCTTATTTTTATATATTGACCGTGTCCAAGTTAACCAATATGGCGCCTTCCTGCGCGACTCATGAAGGAAACAAGTGTAGATTTAAAGAAACGTAGAAATAAATGTACAGGGTGTTTTTAAAATAATCATCCGATTTAAAAGATTCAAAACTATTCAGCCGTTTTGATCAAATAATGTATAGGTAGAAAAAGAGAAATCTCGAGTTTCACGCGCAGTTGCAGACAGGTAGAGCTAACGCTCTTCTTTCGGCCGTCACTTCCGTATTTGTCAAGATTGGCTTTTACCACAAATAGAAACCGATTCGGATCACTTCATTTTCCAGTAGGGCACCACCACACTGGAGCTTGGACGTTCGAGAATTTTTGAACAATCGTATTCCTAAATAATGGGTCGGCCGAACGGGACCTGAAGATTCAGTTAAACATCACTAGCCTCCAAGATCGCCGGACCTCACAGCGTGCGATTTCTTCTTGTGGGGGTTTATGAAAAAGACTACGTTTTTGTGCTTCCCCTTCCAGATACATTAGCTGAACTGAAGATACGCATAACAGCAGCCGTGGATGCAAACATGCTCGCAAAAGTTTGGGACGAATTTGACTACCGTATAGACATATTCCGTGCATCCCAAGGGGGACATATTGAGCACCTATAATTTGATTTGTAAAAAAACTTTATGATTAGCCATTTAATATGAAATTAAAACTTCAGTGTATCAACATGTTCAATATTTAGATATGTGTATATATAGATATGTGTATCTATGTTCAATATATTTCGCATATTTAAATACGCAATATTTACTGCTGTGGTGGTCGAGTGGTTATAGTGACGGACTCGCGATGCGAGGATCCGGGTTCGAACCCCACAGTGGTGGTCGGCTGAAGTTGGTTTTCTGTGGTTCCCAACTTCAAGGCGCAAATGCGAGCCGATCTCTCCGTTAAAAAGTCTCGCCATAGAGAGCAACAGTCCTACAACGTTACAAATATTCAATCATAACACTTCACTCATAGTTTGAAAAACTGGTGGCAGATGGCAGCACTACACATAACAAGCATTACAGAGAAACAAAAAATCTTCACGTCAGGTTTCAGTACACGCACATTCCCGCATGTACCGATTCGTTAGGGGTTCCGCGGGGGGTTGTGGGCGGGGTGCATGTGTGGTGTAGCAGTAGTAGGTAGGGTAAAAAAAAAGGGCTCGGGGATCCATGATGTTCTTAAGTCAGCCACCTCGTTGGGCAATTTGCCTGTTGTGGTGTTGTATTTGTATTTGTATAAAAATCTCAATATTTAAATACGCATTTCAAATCGGGTGATTCCTTTTGAAACACTGTATTTTTTTCCTTTTTTAAGGGGCGCTAGGTATTTCGATCCCCCCCCCCCCGAACTTCATGTTATCTATCTTCCTCTTTCTGCTTCAAAAAATGCTTAATTAAAGCAGTGGAATTTCTTCGATGTACTTTACGGGCTCATAATTATTTTTAAAATATCTTAACCCACATGGATTTATCCACATGGAATATCAAAAGACAGTACGGTGACATTAATTTTCATGCTTGAGAAGATATAAATAAAAAGTTGAAATCAATGTTATTGCCTGGATATCCAACTCAAAAGTAGGTCCGGATAATTACTTCATATTTAATCTCATGGGCTTCGTATATCTCTAAGCGAACTCAATATTTCAAAAATCGGGAATTCAATACAATTTTTAAAATTATTGATGTGGTGGAAAACCCCACTAAATTTCCGCATTTCTATAGTGAAATTGGCAATTTTAACACTGATTTCTATGGGGATCATAGTTTGCCTGACCCTCAAAGTGATGCTGATGATGATGCTGACGTCTATCCAAAAAGTCTCATAATGGGAGGGTTGAAAATGTGGCAAACCATTATAAAGGCATAAACTATTATACATATATATGGTACTTCACCAAACACCAACTCTGGCCATATCGCTATTTACTGCCATTAATGAGATGGGTTGGAAATGAAGGCAATGTCTATCGGTGGTCGCCTCAAGTTTTTTTGTTAGGGAAAATATCTTATTCATATCCTCTCTTGGATTCGAACCCGGGACTGTGACAACAACCTCCACGGTGGTAGACGAGCACCTTACCACCACACCACTCGGGCGTTTACATATATATACTGGTAGCATTGAAGAAGTGATAAACCATTGTAAAGGCATATACATGTCTGAAACGCATTGCTAGGGAACCACGGTAACTAAAATAAACATTCCGAAAGTGATTGTTGAGGCCCAAAAAAACTATTGTTGCCCGACTGTTTTTTCGCCCATTTCGGGCACTCTGCTCTGATGAACTTTTAAAAGTAGCCTATCGTTCAAGTCTGGTCCCGTTTGGTATATATATGCAAAATTTGGCGACGATCGATCTAAAATTGTAGATTTGCATAGAGAAGATACATACACACCACTGAGCTATAAGGAAAGTGGAGTGAGGACTGCGCGAGCCGTGACCGCATCACACCCTTTTGGAGCGAGATAGGCAAAATATTTCCTGACCGTGTTAATGCAATGGGACAATTCCAAATACGAGACCCGTAAACTCCGTTTTTTTTCACTTTTCGGCCAATAATTATGCATTCTTTATCTTAAAATGTTTTTATAAAAATGAATACTCACTTTCGTACAAGAAAAATACCTTTTTTTTCAAAAACTTAACAGGAACTATTTTTTTTATAAAAAAACAACATACATTTCTAATGTTTAGCATTTTATTGAAAACTTCCGCTTCGAAAATTCATAGCAATGAATATTTCTGCGAATTGACTGCTGAAAAAACAACTTTGAATGCCAGAAATGAGAATGCCTGAAAATTACAGAGAAAAAGTTTTTAATATTTTTTTTCAAACATTATACATGCGACACACATTGTACACATACAAGTTTTTAAATAAACAATTTACAAACAGGTCCACAGAGCATAATTTGGAATATTAAAATCGCAATTCACAAGAGCACTTATATATTTGCTATGAAATAATTTACAATGCAAAACCGGGACAGCATCATCCTTCAAATAGCGTTGAGGACTTGTAGATGTCAGCTGCGAAATGCTCAGCACAAAGAACAGATGCTTTAGTAGAATGCCAAGACTTTCTTTTCACAGCTTCTATGAATTGTTTAAGAACTTGTAGGTTTCGAAGAGACCTTTATTTGAAAAAAAAAAATGTGTAGGCCCTATTTATTAACCGCAGGCTTCAAGAAAGCAATAGAAGTAATCAATCATTATATGACATGAATGTCGCTCTCCACTTGTTAATACAAGATATACAGAAGACTGGATGTTGTGAAGATATTTATTATTTTAGATGTTAATTTTTTAAGGAAGGAAAAAACTCCTCTCTGCCTCTACCGGGAGTCGAACCCGGGTCCCTCGATTGCCGGACGAGTGCTCTGACCACTCTCTCCACAAGTGGAGAGCGACATTCATGCCATATATATATAGCTATCTGGTGGCTCGTCGTCCATGAGCTATTAGCTGATCGGTTCACCGTCCATTGTACGGTTCCGTTCGGCACATATACGCTCTAGCGAAGGAAAATCTCTATCTCCTCTGTAGCTTAGTGGTCAGAGCACTCGTCCGGCAATCGAGGGACCCGGGTTCGACTCCCGGTAGAGATGAGTTTTTTCCTTCCTTAAAAAATTAACATCTAAAATAATAAATATCTTCACAACATCCAGTCTTCTGTATATCTTGTAATCAATCATTGTTCGTAATAGTTGCTTAACAATGATAATTGTTTGATAATTGTAATACATTGATAATAATTAGATATTATAAACATAATTATAACACTTTGATCATTATGACACATTTATGATTTTGCATATTTCGCTTTCAATATTTAAGCAAAAACTGATTATGTAAATAATATTAATTGCATTTTACCACTCATTCTCACATTATTTTCCCAAAATTATTTTTACCAGAAATAGAAAAGTTTAGGTCCTTCGTTCCTTTAATTTACAAGGGATTATGGAATGCAATTTTTAACGAAGCATTTATATATTTCGTCAGTTTTTCTGTCATGAAAATTCTAACCCAAATAGTAGTAAGCAATTTTTACACGATTTAAAAAAAAATATTTATGAGGTTTAAAATTCATGTAAAATTAATTTGTTATTTAGAATTAATGCTCATCAAACAGAAATTTAATGTGAAATGAGAACTACATGTATTTAAAATTTCACAATTCAAAAATGCATTGATTTCAAAAATCAATGCATCTTTTAATACGTATAAAACCACGCGCACTTACCTATGAAACCGAAGTTTATTTCCATCTTCTTTCAATTTTTTTTTTTTTTTTAAATAACGTGATCTTCACGTATTCCCAAGGGATCAGCATGATCCGTCCAGGGAATAAATTGAATCACAAATCTGCCCTATAATTGCACCGGTTGGTGCAATTATAGGCAGAACACGATGTCACCATTTGTGTACGTGCAGATGGACAACTATACTAATGAAATAATGTGAAAACAACTGAAAAAATACTGAAGATGGAAGTTTTCCCCATTGTTTACATGCTGAAATAAGCAATATTTTGCCTATTTCGCTCCGTCACGCCCACTTTTGTATTCCTCCGCGTAGGCTCGCGCACGTCTGTGTTATTGTATAGGGAGAGTCTTCACTCCAGTTTACTTACAGCTCAGTGACACACACACACTGAAAATCAATTTTATATGTATAGATAAATATAAGTATTCATCTCTCAGATGTTAGTCATGTGCTTTTCAACTTAAAATTTTTTTTTTGTGAAATTTATTTCATGTCATTGCAGACTTGCTGTAGCAATTTATTACCACCAAGAATTGTTTATAATAATGGCAATTCTGCCGGCAATTAGTAGGAAGTTGGCAACATCCGGTGTTTATGTGATATCAATTTCTCGTGTTTTTTTTTTCTCGCTAAAATGTGGTCTCTCTAATCATGATGAAATAACAACTTCATGTATAGATTTGATTGCATCTGATTGATCTGCATTTGATTGTATTTGATTGCATCTGACTATATTTTTGATACCTGAAAGATCCTGAAAACGTCAACCTCGGTAGTAACGACACCTCGGCTATAACGGCAGAATTTCGTGGAATCTTCGATATCATTTTAACCGAATTTGACTGTAGATGAAAAAAATATTTTCATTCCTTTAATAAATTAATAAAGAGAATGACTGCAATAAATCACAGTAAGAGAATTAATTTTATCGTATCAATTACAGATGACAATCCCGATGTAAAGTAATTTCCTCTCCGAAATTCTTGGAACTTTGCCAAATCATAATTTACATAAAAATTCATCTTCATAAAAAATTGTTTCTTCCACTGTTTGGGAACTAAACCTCAGTCTCCATGCAAATAAATGGAGATAAAAATGAGATAAAATATCGAAAAACAAAATCCAGAGCAATCATCGTCTGATCTCATAAATTGATCCAATTTTTTTTCTTTATGATAAAGCTCAAGTTACTTATCTCATAATGATAACCTTCAATTTGAATAATTCTCGTAATGGTAATTTGAGAAAAGATATTCATGAATTTCGGAGAGGCACTTGGAAAAAAATAAAATGGCAAAGGATCGATGGCAAGGGGAAAGGTAGAAGAGAATTTCGGTCACATGACTCGAAGGGAATCGTGAGAGAATGTGTAAAGAAAAAAACCAACGTGAAAAAGATCCATATATCGACTCTTTGAAGCAACTCCTACCACGAGGGAAAGGGTCGTTAACCGTTTCCAGGAGGAGTTTTATAGCCACCACAGACGGCTTGGCTCTCCCTATTTCTGTCCTGGAACAGGAGAAACTGAAAAAAACCTGGAGAAAAAAATCACTTCCCTCCTCTGGAAATAAACTGTGCCAGTTTTCTTCCACTCCCTTTATATGTTGAAGGTGGTTTTCATTGCCAACCAGGAGTCATTGCTTTTCTCCAACCTGTCTGTCTGTCTGTCCGATTGCTGGTGCTTCCTGAATGATAATGATGGTGATGATAATAAGAATAATTTGTTTTTTTGTGGTGAGGGAATGTTTTCTCTTTTCCGTGAGAAAAGTTAGGAAAAATAAAATAGGAAGTTGTTGAATGTGAAGCTTGTTATTTCAACAGTTGGGAAAATGCGAAATTTTTGGATTTTTTTTTGTGAAAATTATAGGAAATACAGGGTGTATGAGAAGTCCTGTGCACTTTTTGTAAATTAATAACAAATCACCCAATTGAAATAAAAAAGTGCGGACTGCACTAAAATACTTTTCATGGCCTGAAGCAGGGATCTTCAACGCTTTGCTTGTGAGTCACGTGTAGCCCTCGAAGCCTTTTTTAAGTGGCCCGCAAATTAATTTTAAAGTACCTTTTAGAACTAATGAGACAAATGATTTCAGATGTAATGAGAAATAATTTCATAATCATTAAAAAGAATAATTTCAGAATCGGTCGAAAAAATTATTTTGCAGTTCTTGAAAATTCCTAATTAGTGAAAATATTTCCAGAGATATTTCCATAATTGATGAAAATATTTCCAGAAATACTTTCAGAATTAATAAGAAATATTTTTTTTCCAGAAATATTTCTTAACCACCCTGTATTATGTATTTTTCAAGCTTGCGGTGATGTTTTTTAGAGATGATGATTAGAAGTGCATTAGAGACCGGTGTTTCTTAACTTTTTTTTGCTGTGGGCCCCTTTAGACCACATTCTTTTTCGTGGCACCCTTGTCTTATCCACCCTCCTCCAATGAGGACTGAGACACACTTTCCACTTATTGAATCGATTTTTTGAGTGCATTGGTATCGAAGGAAAAATTTCATGATTAAGATCAACCTCCATCTGATCCAGTGAGGGTTTTCGTGGGAGGGGGGGGGGGTCTATTCAGTGCGGTCTCAACACCATGGGTCCCAGGACTAAAAGATATTCTGGAGCTCCTTACTTTAGTTGGAAGCAACAATCATGATACCAGATGTCGTTATGTATTGACATCAGGCTCATGGCCATGCCTGGATGGGCCTATGCGTTAAGATGGTCCTACTTCTATGCAAGGCCATTTTAGCATCAAAAACCCCTCCCCGACCTCGCTGGGAGTATTTGTATACAAATTTACATAC
The DNA here is from genome assembly GCF_987345545.1 of Pholcus phalangioides. Taxonomy (NCBI): domain Eukaryota; kingdom Metazoa; phylum Arthropoda; class Arachnida; order Araneae; family Pholcidae; genus Pholcus; species Pholcus phalangioides. The sequence goes on along the minus strand of NW_028301612.1, from coordinate 619,297 downwards.
TTAGTCTCGAAAGAATAGTATCAAATCTCATCGATACATAGTGGGACCACTCCTATGCACCCAAGACCTCGGGCTGTGTTCGGGTGGGCGCATGTGTCAAGATAGCCATGGCTTTATGCTCAGTTTGCTTTTGCTCAGCCTGGCTTTTGCTTGTTCATTCTGAACATAGTCACATTTTTTCTCCTACCATATTTCACTTAAAGCTTCATTTCTTTACATCTGAATTTCTGTTTTTTGTTTTTCACTGTTCTTTGTGGCCTCCTTAGCAGCCTGTCATGGGCTACCCTTCAATTTGAATTTCACCCGCGGCTCCCTTGGAGTATCTCAGGACCACGGGGTCAGGGCGCATATGGGCCCAGGTTGAGAAAAATTGCATTAGACCAACGAAATGCATCTTGTTTTTAGCTATACTAGATGCTACCTACGGCTTCACCACGTGGATTTGGTAATCTGAAAATTCTTCCTTAAGATCCCCTTTACGATTTTAATTTTGAAAAATTCATTCTCAGTGGCTACATTATAAAATAGAACAACTGACTATATTTCATATTTATAGCTTTAGAGTTTCTTATGACCCCCTTGGGTTGCAAATTCGTCATTGCGAAATTAAACTAAAGAGAATAATAAACACAAAATCAAGAAAAACAAAGAAAAACCGAAGAATTGGACCCCCCCCCCCAAAAAAAAACACACACTAGTGAAATCTCACGAGAACGATGAAAATTACAAAATGACGCGCCGACGCCACAGCCAATCTCTCGGTAAATGTTCCGGCTAGAGGCAGGCTATTGGCCGGCGAGCGGAGCGTAATAAAAACAGGTTTTATCCCTCCTGCGGCCAAGACGGGCGTAGTAGTCCAGGTCGATTAAGATACTCGCCTAAAGTACCAAAGGATGTTTATAGATGCCGTAAGTTCAATACCCAGTTCGTCCTTGTCAGAAATTTTACTGCCGTGGGCTAAAACAGAAACGGTGACAAGACACAGAAAAAGATTGTTACCGCAGTCGCACCAACATCTCGGTGAGTACAAAATAGACTGCCGTTCGGAATCGACAATAAATTGTAGATTCCGGCCTAATTAGCCCTCCTGTGCAGAAAATGACCGTGGTTCGACAAAAATGATCCATGAGCCAAGACGGGAATGAAAAAAAAAGAGTGCATTTTTAAGTGTCATTTAATCCCTATAACCTAAAATTCTATGAACGTATGTATGCCATTATTAGCAAATAATATTATACAGTATGTTGGGAATACCGTAGAGGGTTGCAAATTTGTTTTTTGCATAGAGCCGTAAAATGACTAATCCCTGCAATGTGTATTGATCGGTTCCCTCAATCAAACACTCCCATTTCAATATTACTATTACACCGGTTTAAGTTTGAGGCTTTGAGGTGACACATGGGATGCTCGAAGAAGTAACAGTGCGTTATACACGAATTTTATTATCTCTATATCTCTATAAAATACATTTTTCGTATTAAAAAATGGCCTCGTTCGTTATATCCAGAGATTTTCGGAGTTTCGTCTATCAAATAGGACTTGTGATATTTTATAAACAATCTATTCATGCAGCTTTTTTCCGGTACCTAAAGAAATGTTTAAGAAATAAGCAAAAGAATTTATTTATTTTTATGATTCTTAAATTTTTTTTATCGTGAATTTTGTGATTTTTACGATCCTTTAAAGAAGGAAAAATATTATGAAAGAAATTTAGTTCGATATTTCCGGAAAGCACAAATCCCATCTTTATTTCCTGAGAATAAATAAATAAATAAATAAATTTCTTCATACAAGATTTGTTTATTTTGCTTCCATGTTTCTAAAAACTCTTAAAAATATTACTTTTTGTTTTCTGGAAATAATACTCTTTTTTTAAGAATAGAAGAAACACATTTTTTTAAAAAATATCAGACCTAATTTAAGAAACAAAAGTAATGGCAAAATTTGATCATTTTGTCTAAGAATTTTCCTTTCCATGCTTAGAATTCTTTGAAATATGAAATTTTTTTGTCATGTTAAAGCTGGGGTTTTTAATTTTTTTCAGCCCCGACCCAAAAGTTAACAAGATCAGCTTTGCAACCCATGGGATTGTTTGTTTGACGGGCTTAAAAAACCGGAATTAATTTTAGTCATTATCATTTGATAATTATCATAATGACCATGCGTCCCGCATTTCCATTCCCGTATTTTCACGTGATTTAATAATAGAAGAAGGAATTTTTTTTTTCGAAAACGACTAGAAAAACAACTAGCAAATAGATGGGTATTTATTTCCAATTAAGTGGCCGAAAAAAAACCAGATCTAGCTGGAAAATAATCAAGTTGGCAACACTGCAGCTATTGGGTAGCGATAATATTGACGTCACACTTTGCACAAAGATGGTGGTTGAGTCAGCCTGAGGTTTCCAGTAGCTACAGCCTTAACTACCGCTACTGTGCGGTTGTGTGGTCATAGTGATGGACTCGGGTTCGAACCCCACGGTCGGCACAGTGGTGGTCAGCTGAAGTAAGTTTTCTGTAGTTCCCAACTTCGAGACGTGAAGGGGAGCTTAATTCTCCATTGACAAGTCTCACCACAGAGAGCAACAGACCTATATAACGGTACAAATATTCTATAATTACACTTCCTTCACAATCTGAAATATATATGGCGACACTAAAAGTTCTCAGACAACACTAGATACACATTCAGATTGTTAGGTACCCACACACACACAATTCCGGCACAACTCACTCAGTGGTAAATCTTTCATGGCGATAGACCGGAGTTTTGCTAGGTAAAAATTTGCCTTAATAAAACCGTCGCGGAATTGACGTCATAAATTTAATATTCTGGATTTATTACTATGATTAATTAGGCCTATTTGATTACGTGGGTATTACGTTTTATTCGTTTGCGAGGTGTCCATTGAGAGCTCTAATAGAGCCCTTCAGACCATAACACAAAAACTGCACGCATAAAAAACATCTTTTGTATGGGTTTACTGATTTTCATTTTTAATTTGGAAGTTAGATGACAGCACTGGAGGTACAACTTACACGGCATAAGATATACGCTCAATTGTGTCAGAGATTACGTATATTTCAACATTTACTGGTCATGTAGTAGCATATCCAGGAAATTCAACTACTCTTTCGGGGGATGGAACCTAGGTCCTCTCACTTTCCGGGTGCAAACCCTAGACCACTAGACTACAAAGGCAACGATCATCAATCTTTCCTTAGAGCTCGTGTGCGCTGAACTGAATTTTCTTTCTTTCCTGAATTAATCATCGCACATCAGCCAGCTGTTGAAAACCTGTGTATGGATAGCGGAGAGTGACATCATCCTTGGACAGCGATTATTATCAGAGAGCCATTGACTGATAAAATAAAATGTCTCCCACCCCTTCATATAGAACTTGACTTGGCGGAAGCAATTAGGGCTCTCAAGAGAGGTGGCGAGTGCTTCCAAAAAGTGCATTTTTAAAACATTTCCTGGACTGAATAATGAAAAGCTGTGGAACGTAAGGATTTTTCATAAGGATTTCCATAAACTTGTTGAAGATTAAAAATTTTTCTCGTTTTGTTTTGTTAATGTTGATTATTGTGATTTACATTTCGCACAATTTAAATGTGATTAATATGCTGTTTATGTGTATTACTCTATCGAGATTTAATTTTCACTCTTATCTCAAAACTATAGCCAATCTGACGAAACCAATGTTCCGAAATATCTTTGGCGATAAAATCAGTGTTGAGCAGTGTAATCAGATTTTTCATTTATGAGAAATCCTAGGAGTCACTTCGTATCACGATCGGGCAAATTTCCAAGAAGGATGAACGGATCGCTGATTTCAAAGTATACTTGATATATACACCATCCTTGTACCGTATTTTTCGTGGAAAGTTTGATGCCTCGAGGCACGTTTAGTCTAGAATTGTTCCCTTTCAATGAAAGGAAAAATGTCCGAAGAGCAATAGTCATTAATGAAAAAAATTGACGAGAAGGTTCTCCTCTCTCTTTTATTATTATCATATTTACTATGTGTGTGTGTGTGTGTAATGCTTTTAACTCATTTTTGTCTGTGCCTGCCTGCACTAGCATAAACGTCAGGCAACGCCCGCTTCATTAATCTATGATGAGCATTTTGGCAGGCAGATGATGTCTACTTGGCACATACGGGGAGCGAGAGATTGGGCTCGTCGCGCCTACTTTACATGCAAATCAGGAAATCCCTGCTACACCCGTTCAATGACTTTCTCTCTCTCTCTAATGTACAGTCAGTCTTTTGCTGTATATATCTATATATCTTGTGTTGATGCCAGTTGATTTCAATAATTGATCGGCCCTCTAATTATAGATTGCTTCTGAGGGATCGTTGAATTATGAAAGATTAACCAATACTTTGCGGTCTTGTATCGGAGTTCCCATGGACTTGTAGACGTCAAAACTCGAAGAGTTTACAGACCAGACCGTCAGAAAGACGACTGCAACGTTTTGTTTTTGATTACTATTTGGCGAAGTAATCAGTTGATTGGCAACAAATGGTTTCTAATGTTATGAGTGTGAAGATACTTTCGAGAAGTAAGTTTTCGTTAAGCTTTTCTCTCGAAGAAGAGTAGGTTATACTGAGCATATGATATTGGTTATATTGAGCACAAGACCCGTGATATAAATGCTACTAAGTAGCACGAAAGCATGTGTATCACGGGCCTGATTGATACACTAAGAGTGCTTTTTGGATTGCGCTCAAATAGACAACATTATATGGTTTGGTCACAATTAATGCTTGGCACACCCTCTTCGTGTGAGTTGTTGAGCTCGAGAGTAATATGGGCAGTTCGAACTCCATTGTTTTACTGCACTCCAACTGTGGTCACATATTGCCTCACAGCAATTTACTACCCATCGAGTCGGGCCCGAAATGAAGACGTCATCTTTCGGCGGTCGCCTCGGGTCCGTTTGGGGAAAGAACTTGTTATGTATGTTCTATCTCTAGGACCGAACCCACAAACCTGACGGCAACCTTCGTGATGGTAGAAAAGCATCTTACATCCAATCGGGCGCCACAGTGGTGGTGGTGGTCGGCTGAAGTTGGTTTTGTGTTGTTCCCAACTTCGAGGGGCAATACGAGCCTATCTCCTTGTTAAAGAGTTTCGCCACAGAGAGCAACAGGCCGATAATGATACAGGTATTCATCGCATTATACTTGACTCACAATTTCAAATATAGATGGCACCACTGAAAAATTAGACACAACACTAGATACACAATCGAACTGTTAAGTACACACACACTATATCGGTAGTAAATTGCCCATGGCGATAGGATCGGTGTTGTTCCCCGTTTGAAAGAAAGAAAGAGTAATGTATACAGGATGGAAAATCACGAGACGGGCAATACTTACGAGGCGGATCAGCAGCCTCACCTGTTATTTGTACGTAGAAGAGGTTATTGCGAGCCGCCTGTCATGTGGAAGGTGCAGGACTTCATCAGATAACTATTACTAAACCGTAAATGCACTTTGCACACATTCTTCTGCGGAATTTATAACGAATGAACACATGCCAGAATGTGTTTTCTGAGTGTATGTGTGGAATCTAATGTATATATGTTATCAGAGTTGTGCTTCTTTCGTGTTCTTGCTTGTACTACAACTACTACTAAACCACACATGCACCTCGTCCATATTCCTTTACGGAGCCTCTGACGAATGGGTCCATGTTGAAATGTGCGTGTATATGTTGTGAATCTAATTTGAAATTTGTTTCTGTGGAATGCTTGTTATGTACAAGGATGACGTCACTCTCCGCTACCATACGAAGGTTTTTAACAACTGGCTGTTGCGAAGATATATTTCGGAAAGAAAGAAAATTCAACTGCCCCTGCGGGGAATCGAACCCACGTCCTTTCACTTTCAGTGCACACGAGCTCCAAGGAAAGATTGAGAGATTCTGTGTCTCTGTAGTCTAGTGCGTTCACCCGGAAAGTGAAAGGACGTGGGTTCGATTCCCCGCAGGGGCAGTTGAATTTTCCCTCTTTCCGAAATATATCTTCGCAACAGCCAGTTGTTAAAAACCTTTGCTTGTTATGTGCTGCTTGTTGAGTGCTGCCACCAAGCTTTCGAATTCAGAAGCAGACAAATTATCTGGTTGTTTACTGCTTGTGTCATGCGTGAATTGTTTATATTTTGTAGGCCTAATTGGCTCTCTGTGGAGGCCTTCATTTAAATTGAAGATCGGTTCGTATTCGCTCCTCGAATTTGGAAAAAGTAAAATAAACAGAAAAATCAGTTTCAGCTAACCACCACTACACTGTCCGTGGGGTTCGAACTTGGGTGTTCACGTGAACTCGCATCGTGGGTCACCACACGACCACATAGCGATTGCTGGTGCTGCCATCTGTCTTCCATGTTTTGAAGTGAAAAATGACAAAAGGTTTGAATTTTCATGTCACTTAAGTATCATCCATCTGCTCTCTTCGGGGAGACGGATGTACTGTACACCGAAAGCTACTGTTTATTACGATTAATTTACCAGTTATAAAGGTAAATGTGTGGAATCGCTGGGTTCAAGATAGGTCTCTATTGGTGTTGCAACACAAGCTTTCCTATAGCCGTACTTCCAGCTTTCCTTGTGGCTACCTACAAGTAAATGTTGTGAGGCCCCGACCAAGACTCTAAGTTTGTTTCTTATACTGATTTTTAAGTAAATTTTAGCGTTGGAGGATGAGAAACAACACCCAGGCTAGAGCCCTGCCAAACCATTCCTTGTTGGGGCCATATATTGTCGATTCAATTGCACAAACACACTACTATAAAGAATATTTAAAATCCAAAATCCTTTGACTGAAATCAGTGAAACTGCGGTTAACTCTACATCTTCCCAACAAAGACCAAAAATAGTGACAAAGAAGTGAAATTGAAGAGAAATCGAAAATGGCAACAAAGCAAATAAATTGCGTAACACTGACTTATATTCGATGCGACGCTCCAATAAGCATCTACAAACCAAAAGCCAAAGTAAACCAAGATCATAATATAGCAGGGCAACAGCAGCAGCAGGATATATCAGAGTGTTTATGGGTTCGTGCACGTAATATCGTGCTTGTGTTTGGAATTCTCAACACACACAAATCACTCTCACTCTCTCTCTCCCCACGTCGTCGACCATGTTTCCCGACGCGTTGTCCGACCTAATGACCCACCTATGTACATGCGTGTGTTCATCCGCTACATCTATCAAATGCTTATACTTATACATATTAAAAAAAACAAAAAAAACAAACAAACTAACTACTCTCCACGTTTCCAGCGGTCGACCTTGAATCCGGACGTCGATTCCAACTCTTTCTCTTCTTCACTTCAGCTGATGCATGGAGGATCCATGGAGCGTACGTGCCCTTCACACTGCAGCGGATCCTCGTGTCTGTGTGTTATAGGGTTAAGAAGACTCGTTCTGTTGAATAATACAAAAAAAAGTAGAAAGTGGGTATAGGAATGCAGTCCAGCAGCAAGCAGATCACAAACACATACATACAGAGAGGGAGACACAGAGTGGAGAGAGGGTGTACTTCAATTTCAAGAAATCTTTTTTCTTCACTCTGTTATTAGGGCCAAGAAGTTTATAAGAACTTTCCAAGAGTGAACTGAAGCAAGGCGACGAGAAAAAATAGTTTCTTGTCTTCTTGAAGAACAGGATGCGTGGGTAAAAACAAGCAATGAACACAAAGGGGGATGATGGTATAAAAAAGAATAATTCAAGGACACAACATGAAGATGACCAATTACCTTTCAAATTACGTGTATGAAGATGATGATCGGTATCACTTCAATTTCTGCTGTGAAAATCTTCGGAAGACTGAAAAGCGGGTGCGAAACCTGCTAGCTTACCAAGGACGTTATCGCTCTTTCTTATGTATCAGAGGTTGCTGATATAGCTCGTATTACCCAGACTAAGAATTACCGTACGGACATTGTAGATTTACAGTTTATATGAATAGTAACGAACACACATGAGTTATGATACACTAGGGAAACAACGTCGGTTCATATCATCAAGATTCATATTAGACAAACACCTTTATTTTGTTTGTACTTGGCTACGAGTTGAGGCAGGATTCATCTTATGGAGAAATAACGAGGTTGAACATGTTCATTTTTAATGCGGATTCAATTTGAGATAAGATTCATCTTATCGAAGGCCTTTATTCTGCTTGCATGCAATTCCATGTTAAGATAAGATTCATATTACAAACGCCTTTATTGTGTTTGTATTTGGCTTCAAACAGAGATAAGATTCATCTTCTGAAACGCCTTTATTGTATTTATTCATTTATTCTGCATTTGCCTGTGGCTTCAATTTGAGATAAGATTCATCTTACCGAGGGCCTTTATTATATTTGCATTTAGCTCCAAAAATTGAGCCAAATACAAACTATAAAAACAAAATAAAATATAAAGTAACACCTTATCGATGACATTTATTGTGTTTGAATGTATAGCTCCAAGTACAGATAAGATCAATCTTAGGAGAGCATTCATTCGGTATGTAGCTCCAAGTTGAATTAACATCTATCTCATTTAAGGGGTGTCACTTTCCCTGAAGTGGATTTTTTAAATATGATTTCACAAAATATTTCATTGTAAATCAAATGCAAAAAATTCAATGCCAATCGGTTAATTTGTTGTTTCAAAATAAAATAAAGAAATAATGAATTATATAGTGTGAACATATACAAGAAAAAACACTTTGAACGCGATTTTCTCAAACTGCAGTTTTTGAGCTCATCCGTAAGATTAAAAAAAACAAATTACTGCACTAAAAATTCTGAAATTTTGTAGGAATATTTGTGCATGTGTCAGTAAAAGGAATCTCGAACTTTGATATCTATTCATTATATTTTATGAATTTTTAAAGTTTTGAAAGAATATATAAATTTTAAAAAACTGAATTCAACACTTTTTTTAAAAATACTTACCAGGGTAAATTTATAAATTTGAGGTTCATTTTACTAACATAGGGGGAGTAAGCATTTCTGCAAAATTTCAGAATTTTTGAGGCAGTAGTTTTTTTTTTAATCTTACGGATGAATTAAAAAACTGCAATCTGAGGGAAAATTGCGCTCAAAGTGTTTCAGTGCGGTCCTGTGTCAAGGTGGACTCGACATAGGACCGCATTAAGGAACAACGGTATTGTTCGCCCACCCTTAGTTGGCCTCTGGCTAAGTCATGAAACGTCACGATGGGCGATTCCATTTATCTTCTATCGGTAAAAAGGTCGCAGGGAAAAGGATATAGGTTGGTATTTTCCGTTGGCATCTCTTGCATTATTTGAACGAGTTTTTTCCCCTTTTTCTCCCCGTTTCCCCTCCTTGGAAAATGAACCCTCCTTTTGCGCGTCAAGGTCAGAGGCCAACTCAGTATAGGTATACAATACTTCATTGTTACAATGGCCCCTTATAATAATAGGAAGGCCCCTGTGAATTCGGCTTCTCTTAGCAAATTTCATCAGCTGTAAAAAAACTGCAAAGGGAAAAATATCTGGTGGAGAAGGGGTCGGTGTTATAAAGTAGGAACTGCACCAACGAAGTACTAAAAAACCTCTGGACCAAAAAGGATAAATGTGGCTCAGATTTGAGATGAGATTCATTTTATCAAACACCTTTATGCTGTTTATAACGGCGCTCCAAGTTTAGATAATATTCATCTCATCAAACACCTTTATTTTGCTCGTAATTGGGCTCTAAATTGAGATAAGATTTATCTTATCTAAGGCTTTTATGTTGTTCGCACATGACATCAAGTTGAGATAAGATCAATCGTGTCAAGTGCCTTCATTCCGATTTTGTATAACTTGAATTTGAGATAATATCTGACGTATCAAGTGCGATTTTGAAGTTTCCAATTAGTTTTTATGATTTAGATTCTTCGTTTCGTCCAGCTGTATAGCTCCAAGTAAAAATCTCTCATCAAATTAGCCCATTAGAAATCTGGTTCTACCTCAACAAGGAGTGTTATAATGCTCAACCCTTTTAGAGGTTGGGCAATTTAATAGAATCGAAGAGGACAACTTATTGTACATTTAGGTATCGACATGATAGCTCTAATTGACAGTAGTCCCGACACAGTAGTCGTGGTAAAGCTGGAACATTTAATTCGTTTGCTATCTGAAGAAGATATGAGTTCATAATTGCTTGAAAAGTTCATTAGATTAGTCCAGCAAGAGCCATTAAGTCAAAAGATAGCTATGAAGCTCATCGACACCGAACACTTCCCATCTCAACAACAGAGGAATGAATACAGACCATTCACTTTGATGCATTGAGCTACAGCCTTTCAGAACATAAGCCGCATACATGTACATATGAAAAAACTTGGTGAGGGCTCGCCCCTCAAGCCCACCGACGACAGAATGGCAAGATAAGAGTATTATGACCTCTATTTTCCACTGCTATAAACGATGTCCAACTCGACTATACATAATCTCTTTGTACCTCATCGAGATTCAGACATGTTCCATGTATATTGACCGACCACGATCAGTCTCGACCAAGAGAGAGAGGGAGATGTTATCCATTCATTTCCCAAGAGAAGGGAGATTATGGCCTGCAGAAAGGTCGTATTAATGGCTAATGTGCTGTGAAACAATCTGAGGACGGTGATGGGGGGGGGGGGATGCATTTCGTCGTCCCTTCCAGTTACATACTTCATATCACAGGGAAATATTGGGGAAATGAGGATGGCCAGACACTTAAAATGACGAAGTGCAAATTTATGTAACACTTCGAAGCACCGCTGGATGACCGACTCCAATCTCTTGTGTATGTTCTCCTCTTTCACTAATAAAAGCCTCTTAAATGTATCGCCACTGAAACTCATCGAACAAATTATCGGATGATTCTGAACCATTTCTAGCTGCTGCCGCCAGAGGTTACGTGAAATTTCCTTAATTGGAATTTCAGGAGTATTTTGAATATTGTGCAAGCTGATGTAATTGATAGGCAAGAGAGAGAGAGAGAGAGAGAGAGAGAGAGAGAGAGAGAGAGTAAGGTTATGGAAGACTGGGGTTTAAATCTCTATCCTCTTTCTAGAGCCTTTTATTATGAGGTCTTATTACGCTTGATATCAACAAAGTGGTTGTTTTAACGCCTCAACATGCATCTTACTTGGTGACTATTCCCTGAGTATATTGACGTAGTTTGAAATTAGTAGCTGGATCAGAATCGTATAGTCCATGGAAAATGTTAAGTCATCTACACAATCAATAACCGTCCAGCAGTCCCACAAACTTATTTGTCTTATCATATCTGACCTTCGTGAGGTAGGTTAGTTTTACCCTACTGTTGACAGGCTGGACTTTCAGATCGATACAGTGGGGTGAGGCTTCAGCTTGGTGCACGTTGCACTAAGCCCTGGGGGTCAGCGACTCTGTAGCTACAGCTAAAACCACACGACGGACATTAACAGGGTTGGCACCACCCCCTCGAACCAGATTCTCGCTGGCTCTCGATTCGGGGAATTGATTTCCGTCTCGCCCGTCGGTCTAAATGGGTGCTGAACGGGATGGCGACGTCTGTTCTACAATTACCTGTATGGCCACAAGGCTAGGCCAGGGGTGTCTCACTTGGACTTATTATATCTCTCTTCGTCACCCCCTTTTTTCTTTCTACCAGGCAATTCATGGGATTCCATGGTATTCTCATGGCTTCTACCACGTCTCTGACCCTTTAAAATGGCCTTCCAGGGTGTGATATCACCTACTTTGGGAAGCTAAGAGGAATTCTAACTTTGTCATAGTCAATCAACGCAATGATAGAAATGTTGGCAGTGGCAATGCGCAGTGCAATCTAAGCGAGTTTGGAACCAGACATGGTCTGAAGCATTTTCGGGAATCCCTTTTCTTCCTCTTTTGCAAAAATGTCTTTCAGATATAAAGAGTTGCATTGAATTGAATCAAATCGAAATCTTTGATTTGCCAGCCCCTTTTTTGATTTGGAGATCTGGATTTCGTCCCATCCATCCATCCAACTAATAAGCGATTACTTATACTGGGTGAGCAAGTCTCAACCGGGATGCATCCGGCTTAGTGGGCCCAGGGTGGCTACTTCAGAAAAGCAACAAATTTGAGGAATGCGTGATCAAGAAAAATTGATAAAATAGGAGAAAGACGGCAAAAATTTTTTATAGCCGACAGGCGGTAAAACCAAAGAGTCAAACTCTGGCTAGGGAGCAATGAACTAGGTCAATGAGCAACTAAAAAAAAAAGTGACTTAAAGGGTTTTAAGCATGCGAGAGTGTGTGTAAGAGTGACCAAAAGAATGACCTACAGCGTGTGCAAGCGATTTGAATGACCAAAACAGAGGCAAAGGCTAAATGAACATATGCCAAGAAAGCAAGAGGTTAGGCCAATGACTGCGCAAATGGGAGGGAGCAAAAACATGAGAGCCAGAGAATTTTCAAATATGTGAGTAATCTAGACAATTTTAAAAGCACGTGAGGGACTTAGACAGTGTGTGAGTGTAGTACCCCTCGGGGTAAAAGGCAGTACAGTTACAGTGTGTGAGTGTGGGAATGACCAAAAGAGTAATCTAGAGAGCGAGAGACCAGTGACTTAGAAACAGAGGCATATTTACAGTGATGGTGACCCAGGCCACCATCTGGTTCATCATATCACCATGTTCAAGGTGACAGATTTAAGGAACGAGTGGTCAAGAAAATTAGACTAGAATGGGGGAATGGCGACAGAATTTCGTTAGCCCAATGTTAGCAAAAATCAATCTACCTCCGATTAGGGCAAATACAAATACAACGCCACAACAGGCAAAATGCCCAACGAGGAGGCTGAGAAAAAGATGCCCATAACAAATATGGATATGTAGCGACCTTTTTCCAACTATGTTTATTATCATTCTTTTTATTATTATTATTACTTATGTCAGTGTGGCAACATGTGTATTTTTATGCAGTCAGAGCCGACTATATTTATTGTTTGTTTTGCATTCGGCTTCTCCGTACGTCTGCCACATTTATAAAGAACGTGATGGTAACCTCTGCCAGCAAAATTTCCAGAAAAAAAATTTCCCTTTTGTGTGTGTGACTAAATTTTCCCCACGCATTCCAAAAAAATGTGCTGCCATCTACTGGTGAAAATTAGTCAAGTATTTTACAATAGATTTTTATTTTACAATTTTTTATTTTTTTCAAAAAATTATTTTGCTTGATGAACTCTCAAAATTTCCCACTTGGCCAAATTT